>NC_084606.1:10608138-10863138 GCF_033807715.1 Cololabis saira | reverse complement strand
AGGTTGTGGTCCAGATCTGACCAGGTTGTGATCCAGATATTACCAGGTTGTGATCCAGATATTACCAGGTTCTGGTCCAGATCTGACCAGGTTGTGATCCAGATCTCCCCAGGTTGTGATCCAGATATTACCAGGTTGTGATCCAGATCTGACCAGGTTGTGATCCAGATATTACCAGGTTGTGATCCAGATATTACCAGGTTCTGATCCAGATATTACCAGGTTCTGATCCAGATATTACCAGGTTGTGATCCAGATATTACCAGGTTGTGGTCCAGATATTACCAGGTTCTGGTCCAGATATTACCAGGTTGTGATCCAGATATTACCAGGTTGTGGTCCAGATATTACCAGGTTCTGGTCCAGATATTACCAGGTTGTGATCCAGATATTACCAGGTTCTGGTCCAGATCTGACCGGGTCAGGCAGCAGCAGATGGGGCTCTGCAGGCTGCAGGACCTCAGACTCCGGGATGAAGATCAGAGCTGACACACATGCTGCCCAGGCGGGTCTCCAGATGGAAGAGGATCAGGATCAGCACCGAGGAAAGGCTTCGCGTGTGAAGAGTAACCGAACACGTGCAATAACAATCATTTAGCACCTTCTGCAATAATCATGTCTGCCTCACTCTGCTGCACCTCTCACCTTTTGTATTTCTTTTGTATATTTTTTTGTATAATTTTGTTTTGTTAAATTGTAAAATGTAAAATTGTAAATAGGTTATTTTATTTTATCTTACTCAGAGCTGTCCTTTTTTTCTTTTTCTTTTTCCCTACCTCAAACTGCTGCACCGTAGATGTTTATCTGTACATATGTAAAAAATACCACATTTGTTTATTTGTTTATTGATTATCTACTGCGAAAGAGCGAAATTACCGGAGTCAAATTCCTTGTTGGACAATGTTCGAACCTGGCCAATAGGAATGGGCGATATTTTACCGTTCACGATAAACCGTCAAAAAAATCCCTCACGGTAAGAATTTGTCATCTCGCGGTAAAAACGATAAATTCCCGTTGATGATGTTTTTGTGTAAAGCTGATTCATGGTTCTGTGGTTAAATCAACGCACAACGTACGTGAAGGAAGGAAGGAAGGAAGGAAGGAAGGAAGGAAGGAAGGAAGGAAGGAAGGAAGGAAGGAAGGAAGGAAGGAAGGAAGGAAGGAAGGAAGGAAGGAAGGAAGGAAGGAAGGAAGGAAAGGGGAGAAGGAAGGGAAAAAAGAAGGAAGGAAGGAAGGAAGGGAGAAAGGAAAGGGGAGAAGGAAGGGAAAAAAGAAGGAAGGAAGGGAGAAAGGAAGGAAGGAAGGAAGGAAGGAAGGAAAGGGGAGAAGGGAAGGAGGGAGGGAGGAAGGAAGGAAGGAAGGAAGGAAGGAAGGAAGGAAGGAAGGAAGGAAGGAAGGAAGGAAGGAAGGAAGGAAAGGGGAGAAGGAAGGGAAAAAAGAAGGGAGGAAGGAAGGAAGGAAGGAAAGGGGAGAAGGAAGGGAAAAAAGAAGGAATGAAGGAAGGGAGAAAGGAAGGAAGGAAGGAAGGAAGGAAATGAGCCTGAAAGAAAGAAAGAAAGAAATAAAGAAATAAAGAAGAAAGAAAGAAAGAAAGAAAGAAAGAAAGAAAGAAAGAAAGAAAGAAAGAAAGAAAGAAAGAAAGAAAGAAAGAAAGATAAATTCCCGTTGATGACGTTTTTGTGTAAACGTCATGTAAATGGTGGATCTGAGAGCGAGATAGATTTATAGTTAAAAAGATGGAGTTGAATTGGTATTTTTTTTATCATCATTTTTATCGTTATCGGGATAAATGCCAGAAATTATCGTGATACATTTTTTAGTCCATACCGCCCATACTGGCCAATAAAGCTGATTCTGATTCTGAAGGCGCTGCTCCCCCCATCCTCCCCCATCCTCCCCCATCCTGGCCCCACCCCTCCCTCCCTCCTCCTCCTCCTCCTCCTCCTCCTCCTCCTCCTCCTCCTCCTCCTCCATGCACGGACACAAATGAAAAAATTCCTCCGTGCACGACCTGGTTCTCCCCCCCACCCCTTCCCCGCCGGTACCTGGCTCTCCGTCTGATCAGCATGGCGGTGCCCTCGGCCCGGGGCCGGTGCCGGAGTCGGGGTCGGTGTCTGGGTCGGTGTGCGGCTGCAGAGAGCCCGGAGCATCTCGGAGGGTCCGGCTGAGCCGGCCACGGCCATATGGACCCGGATCAGACCCGATCCACCCCCGCAGTCCGGTTCCAGGTCCGAGTCCTGCGGAACCAGGGGTCCTGCTTCAGTGCGGAGCTCCGGGATGTTGGTGTGTCTCTCTTTCTCTGCAGCCTGGGATCTGCCGAGGGCCGAGAATCCACACGGAGGACAGCGGAGCCAGCACTTCCGGGAGATGTCAGAATAAAAGCCCAGACGGACCAGCTAGAGCAGCGGCTCGGAGCCAGCACTTCCGGGAGATGTCAAAATAAAAGCCCCGAGACGGACCAGAGCAGACGAGGGTCTGGACACGCCCCGCGTGACGTCACGGACGCTGGACGGAGGAGAGGGGGGGGGGGCGGTCCTGCATCATGTTGATGTTTACATTAGCGGTGCGTCCGAAATGCCATACTTGACAGTATATACTCAAAAAGTGTACTTCAGTTCGGCACACATTATTATTATTATTATTATTATTATTATTATTATTATTATTATTATTATATATGCACACGCACACACACAGCTCTGGGCTGCAAGACTACACTACCAAACAATGTGATACTGATACGACAACAGTATGTATACGTATAAAACAACAGTGTGAATACTGATGTTACAAAATGGTGAATACTGATACGATAACTGTGTGAATACTGATATGACTGAATACTGATACGATAACTGTGTGAATACAGACGTGTGAATACTGATATAACAACAGTGTGTATACGTACACGACAACAGTGTGAATACTTATACAACAACAGTGTGAATACTGATGTGACAACAGTGTGAATACTGATATGACAACCGTGTGAATACTTATGTGACAACAGTGTGAATACTGATATGACAACCGTGTGAATACTGATGTGACAACAGTGTGAATACTGATATGACAACCGTGTGAATACTTATGTGACAACAGTGTGAATACTGATATGACAACCGTGTGAATACTGATATGACAACAGTGTGAATACTGATATGACAAAACTGAAATAATGATACAACAGTGTGAATACTGATACGACAACAGTGTGAATACTGATATGACAACAGTGTGAATACTGATACGACAACAGTGTGAATACTGATATAACAACAGTGTGCATACGTATACAACAACAGTGTGAATACTTATACAACAATAGTTTGAATACTTATACAACAATAGTGTGAATACTTATACAACAACGGTGTGAATACTGATACGACAACAGTGTGAATACCTATACAACAGTGTGAATACTTATACAACAACAGTGTGAATACTGATGTGACAACAGTGTGAATACTGATATGACAACCATGTGAATACTGATATGACAACAGTGTGAATACTGATATGACAAAACTGTGAAATAATGATACAACAGTGTGAATACTGATACGACAAACGTGTGAATACTGATATAACAACAGTGTGTATACGTACACGACAACAGTGTGAATACTTATACAACAACAGTGTGAATACTGATGTGACAACAGTGTGAATACTGATATGACAACCGTGTGAATACTTATGTGACAACAGTGTGAATACTGATATGACAACCGTGTGAATACTGATGTGACAACAGTGTGAATACTGATATGACAACCGTGTGAATACTGATATGACAACAGTGTGAATACTGATATGACAAAACTGAAATAACGATACAACAGTGTGAATACTGATACGACAACAGTGTGAATACTGATATGACAACAGTGTGAATACTGATACGACAACAGTGTGAATACTGATATAACAACAGTGTGCATACGTATACAACAACAGTGTGAATACTTATACAACAATAGTTTGAATACTTATACAACAATAGTGTGAATACTTATACAACAACGGTGTGAATACTGATACAACAACAGTGTGAATACTGATATAACAACAGTGTGCATACGTATACAACAACAGTGTGAATACTTATACAACAATAGTTTGAATACTTATACAACAATAGTGTGAATACCTATACAACAGTGTGAATACTTATATGACAACAGTGTGTATAGTGATATGACAACAATGTGAATACTTATTTGACAATCAGAATCAGAAAGAAAATTACTGCCTAGTAGTTCAACACATACAAGGAATTTGATTGGTGATTGGTGCAGTACAAAAGAACAAATAATATTAAAAGAAAAAGTGTACAACATGTTGGTTTTAAAGTGCCGGAGTAATGAGTCTGTACAGAGGTGACCTGGGATGTGCGTTAATGGGACGCATAAGGTCAGAAGTGGGGTCTTTAGAGTGGGGTGGGGGGACAGTCTGTGGTAGACGGGGGAGAGGTGGGCCCGGGGCCTTGTTGACGAGGCCAGCTGCAGTCGGGAAGAAACTGTTTTTATGGCGTGGGGTTTTGATCCTGATGGACCGCAGCCTCCTGCCAGAGGGAAGAGTCTGGAACAGTTTGTATCCGGGGTGGGAGGGGTCTGCTGCAATCTTTCCTGCATGCTTCAGGGTCTTGGAGAGATGGAAGATTGCAGAGCGGATGATACGCTGCAGCCTGCTTTTGTCCTTTATGGCGTTTTTCCACTAGTTCCTACTCAGCTCTACTCATCTCAGCTCGGCTCATCTCAGCTCGGCCTGGTTTCTTTTGCATAAAAATTCAGCATCTGGAGAAGTAGGCGGGTTGGGGCGAAGCTGCTGTGACATATTTGATTGTCAACAACACTAAAGATGTAGAACCTGGAGGAGATGATATATGTGCTGCTGGGTCTGTGGCTTGTGTTCCATATCAAGTTAAAAAATGAGAGAGAGAGAAGCTTCAAGCGACGACACTTTTTAATTTTTGTTTGTTTGTTTGTCTCGGTGAAAAGTCAGCTGTGAAAAGCAGCTATGAAGTGACAGAGCTCCTGGTAGATCTTGTCGTTCCTTATCACCCGTCTAGATCCATTTTTAATTCTCTCCTCAGTCACCAGGTTTATGAACATCTGCACCTCAGAGTTGGATCACCAAACAGACCTTTGTGCTGCCATTGCTGGTTGAATAAAATCAACAAGAAGCCGTCGTCAGAGTCGCTCTTTCGCTGATTTCCGCCTCCTGACTCAGACGTCTGACTCCAACACCCCGACCAATCGGTGGTCTGTAGTGTGATGACGTCAGATGCAGCCGACTCAGCCGCTTAAACCTCGGCAGAGTAGTTACAGAAAAGTATCTACTCGGCACGTTAGACCCCTAGTGGAAAAGTGCTAAACCGACGCGAGTCGAGTCGGGCTGAGTAGGTTCTAGTGGAAAAGCGCCACGCGGTTGATTTACACTTAATATTTAAAGTGATATAGTACTAAGTGTGATACTGAGTGTCATCTACAGTGTAGGCCTACTAAAAGAAACAAAATAATCAAATAAATCATTTATAAACCATTTACTGTAAACACGTTATCTACTTTATTTTTGGTTTTAAATAAACTGCAACAGCAATGTGCAACAACAATTTGAAGTGGAACAACAACAATTAAGTGCAACAACAAAGTACTACAAAAACTAGAACTATAATTAAAATCACTCAACTAAGATAAACAGTACCCCGTCAATACGTTTTCCATATAAGAATACATTGAAATGTACAAAAACAGACATTATTAAATAGAATAAACAAATACTTAAATAATGATGTAAATGAACAGAGGTACCAGAAACAAGGTAACGGAAATTGTTTAAAAATCAAATATTAAGTTAAATAATTAGTTCTGAAAACTATGTCAAAATGTGCAAAAGCTTTGGTAAAATTAGGGAGAACAAAATCTAAATAATTAAGTAATCTAAATAATTATTGTGTTTTTGTACAATAACATACCTTTGATAATGTATGAATCATCACTCACACATGAAAAAATAATTGTATTTTTTTTTTCACTCTTGGGGGCCCCCTAGTGGTCACAGGACCCTAAGCAGCCGCTTTGCTCACTTATGCCTTGGGCCGGCTCTGCCACCCACCCCAGTACTGGACTTTCAGGTTCCCATCTAAGAGAAGCTGCACCCGTGCAGCAGTCTGGACCCGCTGAGGCCATATGGGCGACGGGTGTCGGGGACATCAGTAGCAGCTGCTGCGGGGCTCATTAACCTCCTTAACGAAGACACCAGTGACGCGATTAGAGGCTTTAGTTCTAAATCTGGAGACGGAGCGTCTGCCTGGCCGCACGCCAAGCAGTCTGCACATGTTCTCTCGCCGCGCATGCACACTTAGTAAAATTGTGTTTTTTCCCTGTGAAATCGGCTGCTTTGCTCAGTGGAAGCAGAAGGAGGTCTCTATGTTGGTGTCACTTTAAAGCCACGCTATGTAGGAACACCCCGTCATGACGGTGTAATTATGCTGCCGCTGATCTGACGAATGCAGTCGGACCGCAGACACACGCAGTCCCCAGATGTTTCCTCCTGTGAAATGGGTCCCTACCCCTCCCACTCACAGCCATTTCTATCGGTACAGAACATACCAAAACAACTGGCATTTGGCAGGGGAGGAGTTAATGTGATGACTCACACAAGGGCATCTAACCGGGAAAACCGCACACCTGGGCCGGGGGAAGCCGCACATCTGGGCCGGAGAAGACCACATACCTGGACCAGAGAAAACCGCACACCTGGGCTTTAAACAATCACACACTTGGGCGAGAGAAAACCGCACAAGTGGGCCGGAGAAAACAGCACATCTGGGCTTTAAACAATCACACACTTGGGCGAGAGAAAACCGCACATCTGGGCCAAAGAATAACGCACATCTGAGCCAAAAAAAACAGTGGTAAGACAACAGTTCTCCGAAAACAATGCCGGCTCAGTTTGGAAAGGACTGAGGCCCCGTTTACACATAGCCGGGTATTTACAAAAACGGATATTTCCCCCTCTACGTTTTGAAAAATTCGATCGTTTACACAAGATCGTTTTCAAAATTTCTTCGTTTACACAAATCCGCATGAATACGCTGTTAACGTCATGCCAGCCAATCAGAATCCTGGAAAAAACATCAACAAATGACACGTGTAACTTCCAGTTAAAGCTGATTTATAGTTCCGCATTACACCAACGCAGAGCCTACGGCGTAGGGTACGCGGCGACGCACACCGTACGGCGTGCATCGCCGCGTACCCTACGCCGTAGGCTCTGCGTCGATTTAACGCGGGACCATAATTCAGGCTTTACTTCCAAGACGGAACGAGAGTCTTTCGTTTGGAGTGACAGAGAAGTGCAGTTACTTTTAAGTGTGACTTTACAATATTAAACAGGTAAAATACATGAAAATATTGACGGTGGCCAAACTAATTGTAAACACAGGTTGCACACATGACGCAGGTGACGTTTCTGTTGCATAATGTGACGTTCTGAAGCCTATATCTCCGTTTTCCTCTGTTTAGACGCAAACGTGAAAACTGAGTTTTTGAAAATCTCCACTTTGGCCGGAGTTTTCAGAAATTATGTTTTTGGTGACTTTGAGCTCCGTTTTCGTGTAAACGAACGGCCAAAACGCATGAAAACGCCTGTGTTTTTGCTCCGTGTAAACGGGGCCTGAGACAGATAAACTACAAACCCAGAGTCCCCTCCACCATCAACGGCCGACGCCTAGACGACGACCTGAACGAGTTCTACTGCCGCTGTGAAAGACAAAGGGACAGTCCTGATACCATCACCCGGGACTGCATTCACATTCACCAGCTCCATCCCTCCAACTGCACCCCTCCCCCCTTCAGCAGCTTCTCTACAACTTCACTCCCCAGAGGCCCCATCCCCATCGACCCCCCTCTCTATCCTGGAGAGAGACGCTAACAAGATATTTAAAAGACTAAACCCCCGCAAAGCAGCAGGACCGGACTCTGTCCCCCCGTCCACCCTGAAGCACTGTGCCGATCAACCGTCTCCGGTGTTCACGGACATCTTCAACACCTCACTGGAGACATGTGCCTGCCTGCTTCAAAACCTCCACCATCATACCTGTCTCCAAAAAACCAAGGTCCACAGGACAGGCTCTTGTAGCTGAATTTGCTCCCATTTCAGATTAAAAACCATAGATGGGTAAAAACCTGCCAGGCCGACAATAGGATGATGGAAACAACACTGCTGCAACTGTGCAGCTCTTAGACCTTTTATCTATTGCTTCTCTGTGTGGTCAGTAGGGGCAGTTGCTGACTTTGCAAAATATGAATTGAAAGATTTTTCTGCAAATTTGTTAATCTGTTGTCTGCTTCCATGGTCTTAATCCCTGTGGATTACAATCTAACTACAACAAAAAGTTCTTACATCTTGTTTTACAAGTGTATTTGTAATGACAGGGAGGAAAGAACATGAAATAAGTTTATAGTGGGTGTGTGAATGATCAATAATCAGTATTACTGGCAGTAATAGAGGGCTCCAAAATCTAATTTTGCTTAGAGCCCCATGGAGGCTTGGGCCCTGGGCCCTGGTGGGTGGTAACGGACTTCTGTATCAACCCCTTACGTCATAGCAACAGATGGCTGCTCCTGTTTCTCACACAGTAAATCAGGTGGCTCCGTGGCAGCGGTCCTTCCACCACCTGGTCCGGTTGATGCAGACACGGATAAGGAAGCCTGCACCGCCACCTGCTGACATCAGCGGTGAGGAGCCCCATGAAGCCAGGATGCTGTAGTCAGACCTCTGTTTGCTTGAGATAAGGGAACTACTTCAGTGACTGCGTTTACAAGCAGTCAATAACCCTTTTAAAACCCTTATATCGGCAATAACCCGAATTTGCACGGCCATGTAAACATCAATAACCCCTTTGAATAACCCCAATTTGCTGATATTCTGTTTTTTAAAAACCTGAATATGACCCCTGGGTTACTCCTTTTAAAACCCGAATATTGGGTCATGTAAACGCCAAACGGAATATCCCCATCAAACGGAACATGAATTTGTTTTCTGCGCATGCTCTGTTCGCAAGGAATCCTGGTCTTTTGAGTCCAGGTTCTTATAAACACGGAGAAACGCAAGACTACACCACACTTTTGGAGTGAGGAGGAGACTAATCATTTTATAAATGTAAAGAAGGATATGAACTTTTCGGCATTTGTAGACGGTAGAAAGTACTGGGATAGCGAGATTTAAAAAAAGGTGAGCGAAAAGTTGCGCGAAGCAGCATTTGTTTTGAATTTGGATACAGGAAGAAGAAGAAGCGGAAATGACGGTAATTGCGTCATCACCTTCTCTGTGCGTCGCTGGTTTGATTGAGATATCCCGAATGATTAATTACCATGTAAACAGGGATAAACCTGTTTGCTCACGCATGTAAACGGAATATTCCGAATGTTTCAGTAGCCAGAATATTACCAATAACCCGAATTTTGACTGTATGTAAACGTAGTCAGTGATGAAAAGCTAACTTTTTTTTTCGTTCACAGGAAATGTTCACTAAGTTTGTGCATTTAATATATTGTGATTCTTATATTTGTTAATATTATAACTTTAGTATATAGTTTGGATGTGGTTTTCATATATAGCCTATATAAGATTCTAACCACTTCTCACACATATTTGTTGCTGTTGTTTTTTTTTTTAATATATTTTCCTTATGTGAATTTTTTCTTCTGTTTTTTTTCTTCATCCTTGTATTTGTCCATCCATCCATTCATTTTCTATACCCGCTATATCCTTTCCAGGGTCACGGGGGTCTGCTCCAGGGGTTCACCCTGGACAGGTCACCAGTCCATCGCAGGGCCACATAGATACAAACAAGTAGACATACTCACACCTACGAGCAATTTATAATCATCAATTAACCTACTACACATGTTTTTGGACTGTGGGAGGAAGCCGGAGTAACCGGACCGAACCCACGCAAGCACAGGGAGAACATGCAAACTCCACACAGAGAGACCCCCGCCTGGCCAGGGAATCGAACCGGGAACCTTCTTGCTTTGAGGCAAAAGTGCTAACCACCAAGCCACCGTGCTGCCCCCCTTGTATTTGTGTGAAACAAAATAAAATAAAATAAAATAAACCTCCATTAGCATGTGTGATACCTTCATATCACACAGATGTTGCCTTGCATAAGAGTGTGACCCAGGTCACAGGTCAGAGGTCACAAAAGATGTTTTAATCTCCATTACAGTTCTCTGGAACTCCTGCAATGGCTACATTATTTATATATTTATATTTATTTATATATTATATTTATTATTTTACCTCTTTTCTTATCATTTTATTTCATTTTATTTGTTATTTACTGTTTAATTGTGTCTTGCCGCTTTTAATGTTGATGTAAAGCACTTTCAATTACCTTTGTGTTGAATTGTGCTATACAAATAAACTTGCCTTGCCTAGGAACTGAAGGCCTTAGGTGATTACGATCAGCTGCTGGCTCCTCAGCCCTGAAACATTCGGGCATAAATCCTAATTTAGAAATGTCTTCATTTATATCATCAATAGAGGAACTGTAGGTCTTGTTCCACACCCTAGTAGTGGGTTGTGTCCAGTCTCTGTGGTTCCTGGTGAAACTCCATGAGCACTGCAGCAACAATGAGCCCATGACGGACGTGACCCACCCAGAACTGTTCACACCTGTTCGACGGCAGGAAGTCCAGGGACCCGGTGCCGTGGTCTCGGATGCTGGAACGCTCTGAACTGCACATCAGCCAGACGGGGGAGCCTTCTAATATCCTGCGACAGACATTCGTGGTGGAACCTGTCAGTTATGGTCCCTGCTGCTCCGCTGGACCTTCAACCTCCTCGTCCAGACCATCTCATATACCGACCGGTAGAGGGCTGCGTTGGGATTGGGCGGTTTGAACTTTGTTGTGGGCGGCTAAAAAAAACACTGCGGGATCAGGATGTAGCCTAGCGACAAGATGGAAATCAATGATGTGGAAAAGAACCTCAAACAAGGTCTTTGCAAAACAAAGACAAAGCAAGACAAGCCAGATATTTGGAGAATATCTGCCTTGCATCTTGGAAGAGAGACGCAAGGGATTGGGACGCAGTCGGCCAGCAACATTTTCTTCCTCAGAAATATAATGGCCAAGTGATTCATTTGTTAAATTAATTTGTTTCACTTGTTAACTTTGTCTATTTTATGTTATTTATTAGTGTTATTTGAGCCACTCACAGCCTACTCTCGTTGCTCTAACCTCAACCACATAATTGATGCGTGCGCAAAAGGCGAAATAGCTTGTGCGATGATGAATTGGCATCTAACTTTCGGTCAGGTGTCTATGAACTGTCAATTATCCATCAAGCTCCACAATTACCATGTTAACATTAAATCAGATAGATTTGTCCAGGACATTTCTCTTGCAGGACGGGAGAAGACACTAAATCAATGCGTCTCTATTATTGTGCGGGCAGAGTTTTGCGGATGAAGGCGGAAGTGTTGCGCACGGGTTGCGGGCGGTAATGGTCAGAAATTCAGTGGGAGAGGGATGAAGAAAACAGTCTAAGTCAGGGCAGGGCTCTACCGACCAGCCCGGATGGCAAGAACATCCAGACAGAGAGATAACAACACTTGGCAGAAGAGGCTGCCAGGAGGGGAACCACGACCAAGTCAGTCCCGGGGGCTCTGAGACGGCTGCTTTGTGTTGGATTTACTCCGGTTCTTTGGACAAGTGTTTCACCACCCGGTTCCCTCTGAGCACACTGTCCTGTCTCACACCGTGGTGAGGTTGTCTTGTCTTGGGTTTGTTTTGTCCTTTCATTTCCTGTTTTATTTTGAAAAGTAATTCTCCTCTCGTTTCAGGTCCCTTGCCCTCCCTCAGTCTGATTGCCCTAAGTGTTTCCACCTGTCCCCTATTTCCCTCCATGTGTTTAAATAAGTCTGTGTTCCCCTTGTCTTGTGCCTGTAGTGTGATGACGCCAGATGCAGCCGACTCAGCCGCTTAGAACCTCGGCAGAGTAGATACAGAAAAAGTATCTACTCGGCACGTTAGACCCCTAGTGGAAAAGCGCCAAACCGAGTGGAGGCGAGTCGGGCTGAGTAGGTACTAGTGGAAAAGCGCCATAATAGACTGAGTCCTCATTAAGACCAGAGTGGACCATATAAGTCCAGTTCTTAGATTGTTACACGTGCTTCCTGTCCGTCCCAGAACAGATGTTAAATCCTGCTGCTGGTTTCTTAATCTCTGAATGTTCTCAGCCCAAAACATATCTCTGATCTCCTGGTCTATGATGAACCAACCAGAAAAAATCTCCCATTATTTTTAAATCCAAAACACAGGTATGGCTGAAACTCTCAGTTGCTTTAAGTCAAAGTTGAAAACCTTTTTATTTACTGCTGCATTTCAGTCATTTCCCACAATGCACTGCAACCTTTATTTCATGCATCTCATTTCTTTCATTCTTTTTAACCTGTATCTTTCTTTCATTTCTACTTTTAAAATCTTTTATTTTTGAATGCATTTGAAAAATCTCGTTATGGGAAGCACTTTGAATTGTCTTGTACGTGAAATGTGTTATACAAATAAACTTGCCCTGCCTTGCCTTGCCTCCCTCCACTTAGTAACTGCATTTATCTCGTTTCACTACAGATTTGTCACTTGATCACATCAATAAGGAGAAATGTTGGCTTAAATTCCAAACTTTATTACAAAATATTTCAAATAAACACATTTACAGAGTCTAGTACCGAATATTCCAGCTGCTGTGGTGATCGTTCACTCTAATCTGAGTAATAAAACCGTTACGACGGCAATCATCTGTAATCCTCTGGAGTAATTTGTAGAATTGAGACTGATGGAGGATGATGGGACACGCTGCCGGTGTCCCATCATCCCCTGCAGCAGACTGTGATGGTCACAACGACGCCCTCTGCTGGTAGACGCGTCCTTGGGCCGTCCTGCTGAGTTGAGTTGAAGGTCAAATCACTGTTGGAGGAAGACAGATGGAGATCAGTGAACCTGCCTGCATCAAGGTGTTCAGACAAAACATCTCCACTCTGCTCTCATCCTTCTACAAGTCTAGTAAATCCGTTCAGACGCAACCAGAGAAGAGCTGCCGCTCGGCGCCACTTCCACAGCGCTCTGCTTGTTCGGGGCTTTTCTAGCTGTGGACTTTAAAATCCAGCCGATGATGTTCTACCATCAGTAGATGTTGTAGGTGTAAGCAGGGGCGGAGCTTCAGGGGAGGTTGGGGGGGGGCTCAATGGGTCTTGCAGGGTCAACTTTTCATCCAAAAGACATGACAAATCAGGAGCGAGCAAGAGAGGACAATAAGGCAAAACACGAGAAAACTCATGCTTCACTTGAAGGTGGGGATGTTGTTGCAATAAAACTTTGTAGCACAAACACCTGAGCTGCCACTCAGATAGGAATCTGTCTTCAGCTCTTTCTAGACTGGAGATTTTTGTTTTTCCAGCGGCCCTGATTAACTTTTATTAAATACCTTGTTAACGCCCTCTGCATTCACCTCTGTTGAAAAAGAGTGGTAAAATGACCAGTTGGTTGTATATAAGCTATACACTTTAGCCAATATATAATAAATTGGCTATAGTTTGATATCAATTTATATTTTTAAGAAGTTTGACTATTTTTAATGAGATAAATGTGCATCTGTAAAAGGCACACGTGCGTGTTTAGCTCTGATTTCAGACCTGCATGACCTGCTTTTAGTTTTTCGTGGGGGATTGAGGTGGTGGAGGTAACTTCATTTTGATGAGTAATTGATTGCTATTTGTGACTTGTTTATTTCAGTTTTAAGTTTTTTATCTAATATTTATTTATTATTTCTGGTTGAATTTTTTTTTAAATTTCATTTAAAAATCATACATACTCATACTCATACAGTCAAACTACTTTATCTACCCTACATTTGTTATTATTGACGGGTTGTCAAGTTAAATAGCATGTTGTTATACGGCGTACTCAGTCCGTCTCAGGTCTCACCTCGTTTCCAGTGCAGGTGCCGCAGATGCAGCCGAACAGGCCGTTAACCATCTGGAAGGTGCAGAGGATGGCCTGCAGGGACGCTGCCACCAGCAGGGTGGAGAACAGCCCCACGTTGAACTCAACAACTTTTTCGGGAAGTATACACCAGCCCCACACGTCTTTGTCATTCAGGTAGTCCCCAGAACTAGAACGGATAAAAAATATTACCAGAGGAAATGTGCAGCTGTGTTTACATGTAATAACAGGTAACTTCCGTATATTCGCGACCATAAGGCGCACATAAAATTCTTCTTTTTTTTTTTAAATGTGCCGCGCGCCCAATGAAACGGTGCGCCGTATCTATTACCTGTATTACGGTAATGTGAGGTGGACGGCCACCATGAGAACGGTAAAGGGAGAAGGGGGCGTGTGAAGCACAGGCGGAAGAAATGAAAATTTAATATTTTCATGGAGGTCCGTCTTGGTGCTTTCGCTTCATGAAACGGGGCCAGCGCAGCAGCAGCGCCCGGCGGATTATATGGAAAAGATGGAGAGCTTCCGCTTATTCTGCAGCCGACACATCACGAACATGGACAGGTGCCGCTCACGTTAGGTGAATCACACGGTGGAGTTAACGGGGACCAGCGCGGGGGGGGGGAGCGGACCGGGACCCGGGACCACCGCGGTCGGGATCCGCAGCACAACGGGGTATGAAAAGTTTATTTACTCTTGTGCTTGCCTGCCACGCTGATGGACAGAAACTGCCGGCTATGGTGATTTTTAAAAGAAAAGCGTTGCCTAAACAGACTTTTCCAGCCAGAGTGAAATGAAAAGGGCTGGTGGCTGAGACAGGTTTATGTGCGGCGACCCGGTGGTTTTTTTTTATTCTTTAATGCGGAAACAGAAGATGAACCTTTGAAGGGTTTGATTGATGTGAAAAGTGAAATAAAATATCAAACTAAGTTTTGCTCCGCTCTATTTTTAAATAAGCACTCTTGTGTGTGTGTTCTGCAGCGCGTGTGTGTTTTGCAGCGCGCGTGTGTGCAGCTCCGTGTCTGTAGACGGCGCCTTTTGGGTCGGTGCGCTGTATGTGTGTTTAAAATCCAAAAATGACACACAAAACTGAGGGTGCGCCTTTTCACACGGTGTGCCGAATGGTCGTGAAAATACGGTACTAGTAATTACAGGTAATTACAAGTAACTACTAGTTAATACAGGTAATTACAGGTAACTACAGGTAACTACAGGTGGTATTTGATTAACACACTTCTTGCAATAGTTTCAGGTAAGAATTTGCACCTGTTAGCAAAAGGTGTTCCCCATTGGGGAATGGGGTTGTCGGGGTTGCTCCAATAGCACACTGGACCGTTGGCAAGACCGAGAGCAGCGGCACTCAGGCTGTAGATAGCTCCCACCACCCCGACTGCTGCGAAGCCGATGGACAGGAACATCTGCAGGAGCACGGACGTAAACATCAGAAGATCTTTCCAGCTGTGATGCTGTTAAATCTGATCATAAAGATGAAGCAATGTCACAGTTCTGAGTGAAAAAGGAACTTTCTGTTCTTTACCGACAGAAAGATGAAGATTGATGACGTTAAGCCTGACCTGAACCAGAACAGAAAACTGGTGGAACAACCACCTCCTCTTAAACATGAACAACACAAAAGAGATGATCAGGAACCAGAGAGAAACCCAAGGCTGTTTCCATCCTGGAGAAGTGGAGGAGGAGGTTCATCTGGATGACGGACTGGACTGGAGATGCAACGCTGAGACTGGATCAATGACCTCCTACATCTGAGCAGCATCCAAATATCTGTGCGTCTTCCTCAGTACCCTCATTCCTCTATAGTCTATAGTATGGTCGGCAACCAAAAATGTTGAAGGAGCCATATTGGACCAAAAGCACAAAAAACAGATACTGTATATCTGGAGCCGCAAAAAATGAAAAGTCTTGTATCAGCCTTAGAATGAAGGCAACACATGCTGCATGTTTCTATATTAGTCATAATTCATTATGCACTTCGAGAAAAAAGTCGAAATGTCGTGAAAAAAGTCGAAATTTTTAGAAAAAAGTCGAAATGTCGGGAAAAAAGTCGAAGTGTTGAGAAAAAAGTCGAAATTTTGAGAAAAAAGTCAAAATGTCAAGATTAATGTTGAAGTAAAATCTTGAGAAAAAAGTCGAGAAAAAAGTTGAAATTTCGAGAAAAAAGTCGAAATGTTGAAATTAAAAAGGAAAGGAAAAAGGAAGAAAAAAAGAGAAAAAAAGACGAGATAAAGGAAAAAAGAAGAAGAAAAAAAGAAAAAAGAAAAAAAAGAAGAAAAAAGGAAAAAAAGAGAAAAAAGGAAAAAAAAAGGTCAAACATTTTTGAAAAAGCTGCAGGAGCCACTAGGGCGGCGTTAAAGAGCGCATGCAGCTCTAGAGCCGCGGGTTGCCGACCCCTGCTCTATAGGATCATGGGTTCCTACGCCCTCTTCAGGATCATGGGTTCCCAGTGGCTCACGCTATCCTTTCAAGCTCCCATACGCTGCTTTTCCTGACTCTCAAGGGTTCAAACTGAACTGGAACTGTGACGTGCCCACTTGTCATGGTGTGTAGCAGTCATTTCAAGAGGTACACAACTGACATGGCCATTAAACAAAAGTTTTCGGCAGATTGGGCCTTTACACACCAAGTCCAGATCAACCCAGT
The DNA here is from genome assembly GCF_033807715.1 of Cololabis saira. Lineage (NCBI taxonomy): Eukaryota > Metazoa > Chordata > Actinopteri > Beloniformes > Belonidae > Cololabis > Cololabis saira. The sequence goes on along the minus strand of NC_084606.1, from coordinate 10,846,462 downwards.
CTACGATTGTCTCTCCATGTGTGGACACCCCTTAGAGATCCATGGCAACGTGACTGGCAGTAATGTTGCAGTAATCTGAGCGTGTAGCAGGGGGAGGGAGAGAACTAGCAGGTGGCTCAATGTACCACACAAAAATAAGGATTCAGGCTGAACAATCTAACACAGCAAGAGTTTTGAGTGGTGATCAAAGTAAAATGACTATTGGGTTGAAGAACTGGAGGATGTGGGATCTCTAATATCTGCAGAGTAACGTTAAACTCACCCCACAGCGGTTGGAGCAGCAGTTCTTTGCACTGGTCAGGTGAATGTGGATGGCAGGAATGAGGACCTGTAGTAGAGACAGAGACAGGTGGACAAAGACAAGAGAGAAGTCAGACATAGCTTAATAGCATGGCTTAAGAAGCTTAATATGTTTACCAGGCTAGGCAAATACAGTTCTGAACTCCAGAACCACGTGTGCAGATATAAAAACATGCAAACTGAACTGAACTTAATGAGACAGTGTGACCCCAGTCAGAACCCTGAAACGTGGAGGTGACAGAAACTCCACAGATAGTAAATCTGTGGTAGAAACCCTGTCCAGAGGTGTGGTAGCCTCTTCATGCCCCACCCTCTGTCTAACTAACTCACTACAGTCAAAGAACCACTCAGTTCACTGATACCAGGTAAAAAAAGGGAGAATATTTATTTAATGTCTTCTATTTCTCATGAACATGAAGTGACAGAAGACAACAATTCAGTATGGTTGCTGTTAGCATTATTGCTACAGTTAATAAATACCCAACAACGATAACGCAACTGTTGGTTATAGGATTTACCGTCATATGAGGGTGCGGTTCCCTCAGTACCAGGGCTTATCGCCCAATCCTTTGTAAATAGTCGACTGGTTTAGCAGAACTGGCCTTCGTCCCTTGATAAAGCCATCCAGAGCCTGTACTTTCTGATAAGCGCTAAAAATGTCCACCAAACTCTGCTGCAGTTGAGTGGTTGCACAATCATCCGGTTGTAAACAGCAACGTTTGTGCAGGGACATTATGGTGCTTTCCAGCTGGGGACGCTCCAGTAGGCAAGTTCCAGAGGTTCATCCCTGACAGGAAAGGTTTCTGACACAGAGGGTCTTAGAACTTCAAAAATGGCGGCCTGAAACACAAGGGGTTACATCTCTGAGGATGAGATCACCACTGCATGTCTTCATTTTTGTCTCCAAGAGGAGTTTTGTGGAAAAGTTGACCTTGGCAAAACCTTGGATCCCCATAATTCCCTGCACTGAGCATCAAGCTGGGGTCTGTCCATCAGACTTTCCTTCTCCTTAAATATGGTGACCAAGGGATTCCACTCTGCTTTTCACGGATGATGTGGTCCTGTTGGTTTCAGCTAGCTGTGATCTTTAGCCTTCTTTGAAGTGGCTAGTAGAGGGTGAGGAAACAAGGATGAGGATCAGCACCCCCAAATCTGAGAGCATGATCCTCACCTGGATAAAGTTGGAATGTCCTGTCTAGGTCGGGAGCAAGACGCTGCCTCAAGTCTCTTAGTCTTGCTCATGAGGGAGGGTGGGCTGGAATTAAAGGCCGGCAGACGGATCGGTGTGGCGTCTGTAGCGAGGTGGAGTCTGTACCGGTCTGTTGTGGTGAAGAAAGACCTGAGCCAAGAAACAAGAGTTTCTGTTTTCCGGTCGATCTACCCTCACTTACTCTCACCAACTGTGGGTAGTGGCCAACAGAATATTTCCCACCTGGACACAAGATGAAGAAAGTGGCTGGGGAGAGGGCACCACAACCAGGGACTGGTTTCGGTGTAGGACTGGGGTTAGGACCACAATCTATCTTTGGCCCACGCTGAACCCAGTCATGCCCAGGCATGACTGACCCTCCATTCCGATTCCTCCACAGGCCTGCAGTCACATTTTTCCAGTCTCAACCTTGCTTGAATGTGGACTGCATTATCTGTACAGTTGGTGAGATGAAGACTGATGACTGCAACCCAGACCCGGACCGGAGCAGGAAACTGGCGGAACCATCATGTCCTTTCAACATGAGCAGTATAAAGCAGATGACTCTGGCTGATAGTTGGAATGTCGTGCCAACTGTGCCCTCCTCCACGTTCATGTGCAACCACACCCAACCTCATCCAACTGAGTCCAACACCTTGGATCATGCTGTCCCTGAGCAAGGTCCGGGGTTCCTACACCAGCCAGACAAATCAGACTTCAGGGGCCAGTCGTACTTGGGTGTGACTGACCCCTATAAGTCCTGCTAGGTTGTGACTCCCGGGATCACGCTTGAACGAGACTGACGACTGACCCTGCGGTGCTCTTAAACTACAGGACTGAGACAATGAAGCAGGCGCATAGCCAGTCATGGGCTGGGTGGCACTGGCCCACCCACATTTCTCACTGGCCAACTCCCAGCCAACTTTGATCAAAATACATGTTTCCCATAAACATATTCTCAAAAATTTAGAATACTTTTGAACTTTTGAAACAAGTTGCAGGGATCGAGCCTCGGGACATAATTGATTGCTCTGGTTCCGACGGATTGAGCTGCCTTTAGCCACCTAGCTAGCCGGCGTTGCAGCCGACTTTATCGCCACAACAATGGCTAAACAGAGTTCGTTGATTAGTTGTTTTAAAAAACCGAAACTACACAAACAAGACACGCCACTGCCAGTGCCTCGGACTGAGTCCCCCCAGCTCACTTCTTCACACCCCAGAGGAGGTTAGCCCTGCCCCCTGCGGTTCCCGTCCATTTATCCGCAATTGATGAACCACCTTCACAGCCAAGTTTGGGTCTATTTTCAAGCACAGTCAAGAATGGAAAATCAAGATGCTTCTCATCAAAGTGGTATGGACAGTTTTCTTGGTTGGAATACAGTTTAAACAAGGACGCGATTTTCTGTAAAAGCGGAGCTGACGGCCTTTAATCTGTCTGTTTGTCATGTTTTCTGCTTAAAAGTTTTTATAAGTCCGCTTTTTCTGGGACAATATGGCCCACCCATTTTTGTGCTGGCCCACCCAAAAAAATATTTCTGCCTACGCCACTGCAACGAAGGTGGATGCAGGTCGGTAACCTTTGTGAACACACCTGCAACATGAAGATAAAGACTGAAGTCAAAGTGACACTGAACCCCGTCAATGAGGCGCCGTGAACAAGGTTTTAAAGAGTTATCGCCTGACGTAAACTCATTTATTTAGTCAGACTGAATTGCACTACAGTGACCTGCTGTAACCTCATCGTAGAGAAATATTTTGATGAGGCATGCCTCTGTCTGTACGCCGGGACACATCTTTCATCGTTTTATCGGCTGAAATGACCCCAGTACAAGTGACTGAAACAGGTAAACTCACCATGATTCCTCCTCCCACCACGCCTCCCATGTACTTGACCTCCTGGGTGATCCGTGCATCTCCTTCTTTGTCTTCACTTGCGTACTCTGTTTTGAAGTCGGGGAAGAAGAGGATGATGTTGCAGATGATCGAGACCAGCGCCAGGATGTAGAGGGGGATAGCAATGAACTTAGAGCACGCTCCGGTACACATGATGGCTGCTGATGGAGAAGCGGTCCTCGGACTCCTGAAAACGTCTGTGGGGGGGTGCTGTCCTCAAACTGGCCGGACTCAGACAGGCTGTTTCTTCTGATGCTGTATCAGATCCACAGCAGCTCGTTCACCAGAGTGATGGCAACCGGGAAGACGGTTTAAATATGTGATCGTGGTGCTGGAGGTGGGCGATGTCAGGGTGGAGCGATACGAGATAAGGATGTACAACCCGTTCATCAATTGCATTATGACCCTGAGGGTGTGTGAGTGTGTGTGAGTGTGTTTGCGTGTGTGTGAGTGTGTGTGTGTGTGTGTGTGTGTGTGTGTGTGTGTGTGTTTGCGTGTGTGTGTGCGTGTGTATGTGTGTGTAAAGGACAAAGCTTAACTGAGTGGATTTTGCTGTCTCTTAAAGGACAGTTTTTCCTGTGTTTTTCTCATTTCAGACTAGCAGCGGATGTCACCCATCACATAAAAAATTATATATATATATATTTATTTATATATATATATATATATATATATATATATATATATATATATATATATATATATATATATATATATATATATATATATATATATATATATATATATATGTATGTATGTATGTATATATATATATATATATATATATATATATATATATATATATATATATATATATATATATATATATATATATAATTCTTTATGTGATGTGATGTATAGGTAAAATAAATATATGATATATAATGTATATATTAAAAATGCATACATATATATGCCATAGGTTTTTACCAACATGGTATTAACCATTAATATATATGCAGACAAAGAAAAACAAAAAAAAAAACACCTCAAGTCTCGCTGACGCCATCTTCTCTTAACGTCACCAACAAACGATCAGCCCATCAGCCTGAGCCATCCTTTATCAGTGTGACAGGTCGCTGATGTAGAGGTGTGTTTATGGTTGGATAATCTTATCAAAGTATGGACTTCGACCACTCACGCACACGTACGCAAAAGAGGCGCCACAAACAGATACACAATCAGCAGTGAGTCATGGTTTCCGTTATTTGCTGATGTTTGTTGTGAAGATCAGCTAAAAACTGAGGAACCACCTTAGATTTGAACCATATTTGTTAGTGTGAATGAGGAGTTCCTCAAACACCACCGTTGGTCTTGGTGTTCTACGAGGTTCTGTGCTGGGACCAGTACTTCTCACTCTACGCATGTTTCCATTAGGTCCTTATACTCAGCAGCATGCCATAAACATTCGTCTCTATGCCGACGACACTCAGTTGTGTATGAGGTTAGATGAGGTCAGTGCCGGACTACAGACATGCAGAGGTGTCAAGTAACAAAGTACAAATACTTCATTACCTTACTTAAGTAGAAATTTTGGTTATCTATACTTCACTGGAGTAATTATTTTTCAGACGACTTTTTACTTTTACTCCTTACATTTTCACGCAATATCTGTACTTTTTACTCCTTACATTTTAAAAACAGCCTTGTTACTCTATTTCATTTTGGCCTTTAAAAAAAAAACTATCCAGTTAAATTGCTCCATCTGGATAGAGTGAATTTGGTTGTGGTTGTTTCAGATGTTCTTGTCCAGTTTTGTTTTTACATCCGTTCCCTCAGATTCCTGCAACTAAACTTGGATGTACATTCCAATAAAGGTTAGGATAAATGATAACATGCCTCTGAAGTTTGACTTTTTGCACCATTACAATACTTATAAGCAACTAGTCATCATGTCTCCTGCTCTCTGAAACACATGTTAATGCTCAATAGTACACATATATAGTTCTTTAATATATTTGCATTATACTAAGATGCATTCATTTTCAATGGCTTTTGTCCTTAATGGCTTTTCCCCCCCTACATTACTTTTACTCTTATACTTTAAGTAGTTTTGAAACCAGGACTTTTATACTTTTACTTGAGTAAAAAACTTGAGTTGATACTTCAACTTCTACAGGAGTATTTTTAAACTCTAGTATTCTACCTGAGTAATGAATGTGAATACTTTTGACACCTCTGGAGACATGAAGCCAATTTCCTGACGAATAGCGGTTCCAGTTCTACTTTTTTGCATCGTGGAGAGGAAAACAATCAGGACGGATGCCTGGTTAACCGGTTACCAGTCTGGCCTCTTAGAAGACCTTTTTCTCTATCCTTAGGTGCTGGGTGGGACCCTGCAGGGGACCTTGTCCACCACCAGCCGCCTCAGGTCACAAACTGTACTTTTGATCACATGGCGACAGTTTTATTGTCCCTGAGACACCTGCATGTCCCTGATGAGGACAGGAAGAAGTGGACTACTGGATGATGTTACTTTGTGACTCTGGCAGGTTCTAAGGGCAAGAAAAAACAATTAATTATTAGAGCATGTACAGATATAAAAAAAGTAATAAAGTAATAATCAACCAACTTTGGAATTTGAACTTTAACGGCCTCAAAAGGATTCAGGATGTTTGTATAGTTCTGCTGAACAGAAGTTTTGCTTCACTGCCAAAACAAACAAACGCAAGATCCCTATTTTTGTGACTGTTCCTTCACAAAAGTCTTTTCCATGGATGACATCACAGGTTGGTGGACGGGGCGGCACACCCACAACCCCGGGGAGACGGCACCACCAGGCCACTCCGCGGCCATAAATGTTTTATTACGGAATAAGCTGCACATCAGAGGCGTCCCCCGTGTCTCCAGAGGACAGTCATTCTCCAGCACAGCTCTTCGTTATCATCCCTAATCTCCCCGCAGACGCCCTTGAAGGTTGCCAGCTGGAGCCATGCCATGGGAGACCTGGACCAGGCCGGGATCTGAATCAGGCTGAGACCTGAAACAGACCTGAACCAGGCTGAGACCAGCAGTAGACCAGGGGCCTGTACTACGAAGCGGGATTTGGGGTTAGCGAGGTAACTTCAGGTTTAACCCTGGGTTTTCAGGACTACGACGGTGGTTCACTTCTTACCGGGGTACATCGCCATGGTAACTTATGCTGAACAGCTAACCTGCTCCGGAGCAGGTTATGTTCGAGATACAGATCGCCGGGTATAAAAGCACCGCCCACTGACCAATCAGCTCTCTTGGAAAATGGCATGCCCTTTCGAAGAGAATCCAGTGGAGCTCGGTGCGCGGATCGTGAGAGGATCCCTCCGATCTTCTTCTTGTCATTTTTTTTTCTGTTTGCTGCAAGTAATGTCAATGCTATTTCATTGTGCTTTTGTATACTGATATCATCCTAAAACAGAGAGTGATAGAAACACTAAAGCCTTGTACTTGTTGTATTTCTAAGATATGAAAGTGAGCCTACTTACCGCTTTGAATTATGTTTTTATATTTATTTTTTATTTGCTCCCATGTGCGTTTCACTCCGCTGGGGTTGCAGCTGAAGGAATGAGGCTACAATTGTCATACACGCCATACGAATACATCTAAGCAACACATGCATTTAACAGAATAGACAACTGTAATTATAGTCAGATCTACTTATGCCCTAATGATGGGGCAGTGATGTTTATATCCCTATGAACTTACGCATTTATACAGTCAGCGATCTTTTGCCAGCTGTCTTTCCTGCATTTTGCAGCTGCAACTGTGTTGCTTTTTGCCTGTATTATATGCCTATACTCATCATATTTCCGTAAAATTATTGTTTGCTCTTCACTACTGAAATAAGCGGCTCTGACAGCGGACTTCTCTATGCTTGCGATTGGTCATGCGCTGAAAACACCGCCCCTTTTATGTGCACGCGCTCATATCCAGATTGGAGAAACCTGGGTTGATATACCGAGTTGATAACCACCGTCGTGTGACCGCTTAGCGTGATTGCAATTGTCCGGGTTAGTGAATCTGGATAAGGAAAAGATATCCTGGGTATGTTGAACTTGCTTCGTAGTACAGGCCCCTGGGGTCCGTTTCACAAAGCAGGTTTAGTGAAAACTCTGAGTCTGTTAACCCTGAAATGAGGGAAACTCTGAGTTTTCCGTTTCACAAAGGGAGGTAACTCAAACCATTACAGGCAAACCAATATATGTTAATCCTTTATTTGTTATAATTTTGATGATTGAATTGTTTATTGATTTCATAATATATTCAAAGTTTTTGAGATTTTTTATTTGGGGTTTTCATAAACTGGGAGCCATAATCACCAAAATTATTACAAATAAAGGCTTGAAATATCTAATTTTGCATGTAGTAGGAAATAATATTTGTTTCACTTTAAGTTGAATTTACTACGAATGAAGTTTTGCAATATATTCAAATTTTCCGACCTCCACCTGTATATTATTACATAAATAAATAAGAGCATAATATGTGCCTGTATTGGTTCTATACGGAACGCAACTTTTAATTCCCAATTACGGTGTGTGGCAATTACAATGTGTTTTTTTTCTTCCGAAATATGCTCTCATACTCGCCATACGCACGTATTAACACTTCTAACTCCAGTGGCGTGAAGTATGTGGATCTTCAGATGCAAACTAATGTTTCCTCAAAGGGATTTTGTAAATTGAAATGTTAAATAAAGTTTTTTTTAAAAAAGAAAAAGTATGTGGATCTTTTGTTGTCACCGGTTGCCATGGTGAATCGGGGCTCAATTGATGCTGGCTTTTTATAGTTGTGGCGCACGCACTTAACTCCAGGGGAAACTACTTAGAGTTGAGTAAATTAACTCTAAACCGCTGTTCTGGAACCGAAAACTCAGAGTTTCCGATCTCAGAGTAGATCAAGGAGTTCAGGATTAGACTCAGTTTGTTGAACCTGCTTTGTGAAACGGACCCCTGAGCACAGATACGTTAACCCTGCCATGTCACATTTTGCTGCCTAACTGGAAAATGTCCCTTATTTTTAAATCCAAACTTGACAGGTATGCCTTAATGCCAGTTACAATTATAGAATGCAGCGGTGTGCAAATCTCACAAACTCCTCTTGTATTCCCAGCAGAACACAAAAAAACAGAGCGTTCCACGATGTCAGGTTGGTGGACCTCTGTCCATCCGTCTAAGTGTGAAGTTCTGTCTATCATGTAAAAAAACTTCTTCTGACTGCCCTGTTGTAGTCAATTGGTAAATGTATCCATAAGATATGACACAGTATGTGTAGAATGCAAAATATAACAAAGACAAATAAACTTAAAAACGCTAGTAAGACTAGAAAACACAGAGCTACTGGAAAGGCTGCCACTCGTGTTGGCGCCGGAAGTTGCTACTCTCTCTGAAACACTCCTTTTACACCCAGTCATGTCACCGACCTGTTCATAATTAACCCGATTAGCTGTCGAATGATCATCCCGTTGCTTCAGATTTGGATCGGTCACTTTTCCAGCCTTTGTGTCACACCTTTGTGTCACACCCAGTACTCGAGTTGTAAAAAAAAATCAGGGGGGATGGTGGATTTTATCATATGGGGACAGATAATTTGTGCTGATTACAAATAATATAATATATTACAAATAATAGCACTGACCAAAACACCTGCAGAAATACTGCAGGAATGACATAGCAGCAGTTAAATGCAGCCTTCTGTAAGCTTTAAATATCCACTGGGCTTACATCAAATACATCAAAACACAAAAATAAAAAACAGTTTTCTGAACTTATCAATATGACTCTGTCCTTCACAGTAAAATGGTTCACTGCAAAAACTCAAAATAAGAATATTTGTCCTATTTCTAGTTAAAATGTCTCATTTTAGTAAAAAATCTTATTACACTTAAAACAAGACTCATCACTGGAAAAAACAACAATTTTCACCTGTTTCAAGTAGATTTTCTCTTGAAATAAGTAGAAAAATCTGCCAGGGGAACAATATTTTTTTTGCTTGTAATGAGAAGATACATCTTGTCCCACTGGCAGATTTTCCTACTTATTTCAAGTGAAAATTTACTTGAAACAGGTGAAAATTGTCAAATAAGTTATTTTTCTGGTGTTATTTTTCTGGTGATGACTCTAAATGTTGAAATAGCAGTAAAACCACATTCATTGATGAAATGACATAAGGGATGGAAAGGGGGGATGGCAGTTTTACAGGGGGGATGATTTTTACTGTTTTTATTTCAGGGGGGATGCCATCCCCCCTCATCTCGAGTACTGGTCACACCACTGCATCTCTCAGACCACTTCCTGGTTACATTTTCCATCTCCCTTCCTCATGTCCCTCACCTGACTCCAAAGATGGATTCCTACCGCAGAAACGTACATTCTCTCAGCCCTACACAGCTGTCTGAGGTCTGCTATAATAACCTCCCTTCCCTGCTCAGACTTTTCCACACTGTCTGTTAATGAGGCTACAGAAACACTGCTCCTCACTCACCTCCTCTCTGGATAAACTGGATAAACTCTGGATCTGGATACATTTTAAAGGACAACACCCACCCCAGTTTCTACTTCTTCGACCTGTTGCCCTCTGGCAGGCGCTTCAGGTCCATACGTACCCGAACAAACAGACTCAGGGACAGCTTCTTCCCCAAAGCTGTGAACTTTCTAAACCAGGGGTGTCAAACATACATGCGGGATAATTTAAAAGTGAAAAAATGCATAAAAGACATGGAATTCAAATTTTGAATAAGATGCAATTCATGTATTATCCGCTAGGAGGCGCACTGTTTTGATCAGAGTAGAAGACAACAGCGGTATCAATGCGCCATCTGCTTTTTTATAAATCTCATTTAATCTTAAAGTGCATTACTATATTTTCCAATACCAATTAATTGTTAAAGTTTTGTGCCTTTGCACAAATCAGTGGGATCAGTTGCAATGCATATATGTGAACGATAAAAGTAAATTGCACATTTGTCTAAGGAAATATGAGGTGTTCCATGAAATGTTTTGTAAAAGGAATGTTCATTGAATTTCAACATTTTCCTATTGTTCTCGTGCTTTTTTACACCAAAACAAAGGAAAGACATGATATTTTGAGTGCGACTGCCATACATGCTATAATATAGCATGTATGGTATAATTTTAATGGTCCGGCCCACTTGACATCTACAGAGGCCGTATGTGGCCCACGATGTGAAATGAGTTTGACACCCCTGTTCTAAACCAATAAGCTACCTCATACTGTGCAATATTCTTCATCCATTATGTGCAATATTCTTTACTCATTCATGTGCAATACTTTTCCATCCAATCAAGTGCAATATTCTTCCACTCATTCATGTGCATCATTATTCTCTCATTCACTCATTTTCATAGTGTATATATATTTATGTTTCTCATTTTTTTGTTTACACAGTCTTTGTTTACATAGTCTTTGCATGTGTGCATATGTAAGGAGCTGCTGCCTAATCACATTGTGCCAGTATAATGATAATAAAGGCTTTCTATTCTATTCTATTCTATTCTATTCTATTCTATTCTATTCTATTCTATTCTATTCTATTCTATTCTATTCTATTCTATTCTTTCAACAGTCACTTTGATCCAGTGGTCAATAACTTGTGAGGCCTGTTATAGACCGGTAGACCGGTATTCTGGTCCACTCCTTACACACTGCTCTGAGACTGCAGACACCTGCGATGGTGGTTACAGAACGTACTTTAGTTTATAACGTCACTACGGTCACATTATCTTACGTCTTTCCAAGCTGCACCAACTCATTGGTCCAGTTTTATTGGTATTTTTTTTAATGACTTTTTGAACCACAATTCAAATCTATTCTGATTTTCATTAGTTGGGGTCACTAAATTATTATTTATTATTATTCTGTCAGTTTTAAGTTATTTCAGTGACCTAAGTGGTGGTTTGTCCTCGCGTGTGCTGTATGTGGACTGCTATGGGGACTGCTGGCGCTGCAGGGTTTACCGCCTCCCTGCTCCAACTTTTTTTCAAATTGCTTCCTCTTGTTCTTTTAGATTGTGTATTTCCTCAATATTAGCATTTTATGCAGCTGATCTGCTGCTCCTAGAGCTACCGAGGTCAAATAGAGGGGGGTATAGAGCTTTTTCTGTTGCAGCTCCAAAATTATAGACAAGTTTTAAAAATGGACACTGTCCATTTTTAAAACTCCTCTTAAAACCCATTTTTATTCCTTGGCTTTCAACCCTGCATGAGATTCTGCTCCTGTTTTAGTGTTATTATGGTTTGTTTTTACTTATTGTTTTTAATTAGTTTTAAAAACAATAAAACATTATTTTAGTATTTATTTCTGGTAAATTGTTTTATGTTCCTGTGTTGTTTTATTTATTTGTGTACAGCACGTTGTTTCAGCTGTGGTTTATAAATAGAGTTGAGTTGAGTTAAGTTGAGTATATGTTTGAATGAATTAATTTATTTCGAACATGTATATAAAAAAATAAAAATAAACAGTAACATCTTCATATGCACATAGCTTCGAAAAAAAGAGGAAGAAGTCTACACTTTTTCGTAGTTCCTACCCCTTTATAACTCTATGAATTTACATTATTGCTATTATTATATCTACACAATATCCATATTAATATAGTCTATATAAATACTACGTAAACATGCCTATTATTACATAATTATCCATATAAGTATATAGAAAATATAAATAATACATAAACATTATATCAATATATAGAAAATACAAATATTATGTAAATATATATAATTATACACTATATAAACTACATAAATATCCCTATAAATATATATATGCTACATACATAATAAATATATACAGTACTCGAGTTGAGGGGCGATGAGGGGGATGGCATCCCCCCTGAAATAAAAACGGTCCAAATCATCCCCCCTGTAAAACTGCCATCCCTCCTTTCCATCCCTTATGTCATTTCATCAATGAAGGTGGTATTACTGCTATTTCAACATTTAGAGTCATCACCAGAAAAATAACACCAGAAAAATAACTTATATGACAATCTTCACCTGTTTCAAGTAAATTTTCACTTGAAATAAGTAGGAAAATCTGCCAGTGGGAAAAGATTTATCTTCTTATTACAAGCAAAAACATCTTGTTCCACTGGCAGATTTTTCTACTTATTTCAAGTGAAAATCTACTTGAAACAGGTGAAAATTGTTGTTTTTTCCAGTGATGAGTCTTGTTTTAAGTGTAATGACATTTTTTTTTACTAAAATGAGACATCTTAACTAGAAATAAGACAAATATTCTTGTTAAGATTTTGAGTTTTTGCAGTGATACATTTTACTTATCCTGTGAAGGACAGAGTCATATTGATAAGTTCAGAAAACTGTTTTTTATTGTTGTGTTTTGATGTATTTGATGTAAGCCCAGTGGATATTTAAAGCTTACAGAAGGCTGCATTTAACTGCTGCTATGTCATTCTTTTCTGTCATTGTTTTTGGGTCAGTGCTATTATTTGTAATATATTATATTATTTGTAATCAGCACAAATTATCTGTCCCCATATGATAAAATCCACCATCCTCCCTGATTTTATTTTACAACTCGAGTACTGAATATATAACATATATTACATAATTATAACTATCCCTCTCAAATTTACTACCAAAAAGTCTGTTTCCTAAAGTGAATAAAATGTTTACATTTTACACTTTTTTTATTAGTTTTATTTCATCATTAGAACAAAAGTAACTAAATAAATAAATAAGCAGCTAGTGTTATTTTATTAATGAATTTCGTTTTTTTTAATTTAACATTTGAAAACAGTACAATGATAACAAAACATTATGCAATTTCACGTTGAATTATAACATATAAAGAGTATAACTCAAATAAAAAACAAAACAAAAAGCACAACACATTATAACCAGCCAGGGGGGATGAAATTATAACAGAAAGCCAAAACATTTACATACATTTATGGTTTTGATTGCTTTTGATTAGTAGAAAACTTAATAGAGTCCAAATACTGTTTTAATTCACAATGAAAAGTAAAAAAAGAGGGTTTTTTGCGTAAGAATTTGGATTTGTGGATGTGGAATTTGGCGAGGATAATCAACAAATTAATAATAAATGTTTCTTTTGGCTTTGTTCTAATTGTTACATGGTCAAAAACACCAAACAACACATCCTTCCAAAATAAATTAAAATCAGTATCAATTCTTTCAGACACAAAATTACACATATCACTCCAAAAAGTTTGAACAATGGGGCACAGCCAGAATAAGTGAGTCATCGTTTCAGAATTTGCAGAACAAAAATTAATGCTAATTTATATTAGTGTTCTATATTTATCTATTATTTTAGATTTATAATTTTTTTTTAAATTTGTATTTTATTAATGAATTTCGTTTTTTTTCTTAATTCTCAAAGGCAACGTCATCAACACGTCATCGAGCGACGGCGCGCGCAGCAGCGGTCGGGAGCGCGCAGCAGAATGTGTGGCTCGGCGGGTCGCTGACGGGGTTGCTGGTGAAATTCTCGGTTAAACACCTGGAGACAGACATGGCGGGCTGGTAGCGGCTCCTCTGGCACGGACCGTGACGTGGGCCTGCGCAGGCTCCGTCTGACACGAGACACAAACGCCGCCGAACCGACTTTGATGGTGAGTTAGGAGCGCGCTTCCGGGTGGGGACGATGCGGCGAGGCTGAGCTAACGCTAACGAGGAAGTGTCACCTGCGCGCATGCGCACACGCTCACCTGTCCCGACAGGTGTGACGCGGCGAGCGTGCGTCAGGCCGGTGTTATGGCAATTTTTGCTGATTTTGACAAAAAATGCTACCTAATGGTTTTCTACCTTTTGTAGAGCTACAGTTTTACTGTGTTTTACTCCCTAAACCTCGTCCTTTTACCCCAAATGGTCCTTGTCTGTGGGGATTACAACACAACTATAAACTCTACTTGAACATATTTGTTTTTATTTTTTATTACATATCACCAGTACTCGAGTTGTAAGAAAAAATCAGGGGGGATGGTGGATTTTATCATAAGGGGACAGAAAATTTGTGCTGATTACAAATAATATAATATATTACAAATAATAGCACTGACCAAAACACCTGCAGAAATACTGCAGGAATGACATAGCAGCAGTTAAATGCAGCCTTCTGTAAGCTTTAAATATCCACTGGGCTTACATCAAATACATCAAAACACAACAATAAAAAACTGTTTTCTGAACTTATCAATATGCCTCTGTCCTTCACAGGATAAGTAAAATGGATCACTGCAAAAACTCAAAATCTTAACAAGAATATTTGTCTTATTTCTAGTTAAAATGTCTCATTTTAGTAAACGAATCTCATTACGCTTAAAACAAGACTCATCACTGGAAAAAACAACAATTTTCACCTGTTTCAAGTAGATTTTCACTTGAAATAAGTAGAAAAATCTGCCAGTGAAACAAGATGTTTTTGCTTGTAATAAGAAGATAAATCTTGTCCCACTGGCAGATTTTTCTACTTATTTCAAGGGAAAATGTACTTGAAACAGGTGAAAATTGTCAAATAAGTTGTTTTTCTGGTATTATTTTTCTGGTGATGACTCTAAATGTTGAAATAGCAGTAAAACCACATTCAATGATGGAAAGGGGGGATGATTTTGACCGTTTTTATTTCAGGAGGGGATGCCATCCCCCCTCATCCCCCCTCAACTCGAGTACTGGTTTTACTCCCTAAACCTCGTCCTTTTCCCCCAAATGGTCCTTGTCTCTTGCCAGACCGTTATTGTAAATAAGAACAGCGGCGGCTGGTGATAAAAACATTTTAGGGGGGTGCACTGGCGAGTGGGGATTACAACACAACTATGAACTCTACTTGAACATACATTTTTTTGTTATTTTTTATTACACATCAGTACATATACTACATATACATATACATATTTTATTTTATTTATTTATCCTTTATTTATCCTGGAAAGTCCCATTGAGATACAATATCTCTTCTGCCAGGGAGTCCTGGTCAAGATGGCAGCAGAAAAATAAATTCAGTTTCATATAAAGGAAAATGCATACAAGGACAAATAACTTTATAAAAAAATAAAACCATATCAAAACAAGAAACAAACAAACATAAAACATACAAGGATCAGAATGCTAAAAAGAATTCATGACAAATAATGACACTTGATTTAAAAACAATGACATTGTTCTGTGAAAAATGATTTTAACATATGTTTGAACATGTTAAGAGAAGGTAAATATTTCAAGTTGAGTATGGGTTGTACCTCATTCCAAGCTTGTGGTGCATAAAAGGAAAAGGCTGTTTTACCCAACTCTGTTCGAGTGCTTGGGACCATGAGGAGAATTTTCTCTGGTGATCTAGTGTTATAGCTACTAGAGTAATATTTTAATAAATTCGATATGTACAGCGGTAGTTTACCCAGTAATGCTTTTCCAATAAATATTAACATATGTGATTTTCTCCTTAGACTCAGTGAAGTCCATTCAACCATTTGATACAAATTACAATGATGTGTACGTGCACTTGAACCAGTAACAAACCGCAAGGCAACATGTAAACATATACTACATATACATGTAGCATATTTTACATAAACATATTTTAAATTTTTCAAGTAACAAAATAACATATTTGAACCATTTT
The DNA here is from genome assembly GCF_033807715.1 of Cololabis saira. Taxonomy (NCBI): domain Eukaryota; kingdom Metazoa; phylum Chordata; class Actinopteri; order Beloniformes; family Belonidae; genus Cololabis; species Cololabis saira. Next base: position 10,830,480 of record NC_084606.1, on the reverse strand, counting down.
TCAGATTTTCTTCAGTTATTATATAGAGATATTGTCTGAAAAATGGTTCAAATATTTTGTTATATTTTGTTTTGTTATTTGAAAAATTTTAAATATGTTTCTTTATTTTTGTGAGGGGGGATATATATTGTTTTTCGGCACTACCTTGTTCTCTATAGCTGATATAACATGAATTACTCCTATGTGGGATCAATAAAGTTCTTATTTTTGCCATCTGAGAAAATTAAATATATTATATTTGGTGCCTAACTGTTTCCCAAGTATATAAGTGCATGTGTGAATGAATAAATGAGATGTAAAACGTACATTTCTTTGTAGAAAGGCGCTTTATGAAAATAAGTCCATTTACTTGTATTAGTTCACAGCGCAGTCTTGAACATCCAATATGGCGGCGTCGTTGACGTATCGCAGCAGCTCCATGGGGCGGATACGGATAGATGTCTATGGCTGTGACTCCGTTTGTATGCGGGTGACAGATGCAGTCGTGAGTGACAGAAAACAAGCTGATTGGCCACGGGCATAGAGAGCTGGGCCCGGAGGAGAGGCTTTGAGTAACCAATTAGAGACCAGCATGAAGTCACATGGAAGAAAAGTTTAAGAACATACAATACACACTCATTTAGCCGGCGCCCCTGGCCATTGAAACCTATGTATTTCAGTCTGCACAAAAAACAACTGAATAAACCCAGTATAGAATAGAAAGGCTTGAAAAATTAAGTCCGACACATTTTTTGAGTGCACAGATGTGATAATTACTTTTTATTACGTAATTTATGTGTACTGTCTATATTTTTTTCCCCTGTAATTTTAATGGGGGTGTCGCTCTAGCGCCCCCTATTGAAAAGCCGCCACTGAATAAGAATGTGTTATTAATGACCTGCCTGGTTAAATAAAGGCGAACGACTGAATGAATATTAAATAAAGCCATAGAATTTCTTTTTTTTCTCTTTATCGTATAATGTTCACTAAGTGTAATGCAATTCATGTCATGGGTCGTGTATTTTGAAGGATCAAATACTCAACATCCCATATTATCCATTTTACATCGTGCAAGAAATGATGGGCGTGCGCACAGTCGATTTTCAAAGTTTGATTGCCACGCCATTTGACAGGTTCCATCATTGTGATTGACAGGTTCCACGGCTGTGATTGACAGGTTCCATCATTGTGATTGACAGGTTCCATCATTGTGATTGACAAAACCTCAGAAAAGTGCGTACGCCAGACATGATTTGTGCGTGAAATACTGCAACTTTCTACGTTCAAATCACTTTTCGAACATACGACCGTGAGCGTAAAAGTTGCGTACGCACGTTTTTTGTGCGCTGCACGTTTCGTACATGAGGCCCCAGGAATCATCGCTGATGACTGTTACTCAAATTGTCGAGTTCGGTGCAAAAACACATGTGCTGCCAGTAAGACTTCAGGGGTTAATCAAGAACACCCAGGGGTCCAGGACCCCAAAAGGGTTGGGAACCCCTGACTTGCAGTATCCACAAACATGACCACACATCAAGGCTTTGGGGTGTTGAGTTTTTACATTTTTTTTTAAATTTTGTTAATAATTTTTTAATTTTTTTTTATTTTTGGCTCCAGTTTCATGTCACATTACATCATTGTTGTGTCTGTGTCTCTCCTCTCTCTGTTCTTCATCCTCTCTTTCCATCTGACGGACAGTGCAGCGATAATGTTTTTCCATTCAATGATCCTATCACACATTAGCCCCTTTCACACAGAGATTCCGCAATATTGGTGTAAAGAAGTCCTGCCAATACGCCGCCTTTGTTGATTCACACAGAACCATACAACGCCGGCATAACGCCGCTCCCGTCTGTAAATTCACACAGCATGCCGGCGTTCCGCAATCAGAGGCGTGACGACACCGTCAGTCCGACCGTCATGTCAGCGGCATGCCGGCTGTGTCATTCACACAGACCCCGTTTCGTCTCTGTGACGGCTCTGTGACTACCTCCGCTGCCGGCTTATTGGTGGGGCCACTTGGCCCCCCCATTCCGCCTCCGTGACTTTCACACAGAACAGCGAGGCGGCTTAAAGGCGCAACGTTCCCGCCTCGAACTGGCTGTGTGAAAGGGGCTATTGACTATTGCCTACCTAGCAGGTCATTAGCATGTCCCACAGCACTCAAGTCCTATAAAAAAGGACTAAAAATCTTACACAAAAAACCACATTCATTTCATACTTGTAACATTTAAAAAAAACCTAAATGTTTAAGCCTCCAAAATATTAAAACCTTCAGATATGCCTGTACTGTGTACAAAACCCTTCATGGTCTTGCACCACTGCCGCTGAAACAGTTCTTCAGAAGGAAATCTGTGGGTGGTATGAAACTGGGGCGTGTGATAGAGGTGACGGTGAGACACAGACGAACCACCTTTGGGATGAATGTGTTATCTGTTGTAGGCGTGAAAATCTGGAACAGCCTTCCACCTACAATAAGGGATTGTCCCTCATACTCTTCCTTTAAGGGAAATCTCAAGGAATGGCTTAAAACATCTCAAATCTGTAATCATTAATTGTTTATTGTATTAACTATTGCAGTGTTGTTGTTGATATTGCGTGTTGTGTAATGTTGCTTGTATTTTTTTACTGAGTCTTGCAGGGGGACTGCCAATGCAAATTAGCCTTTTGGCTACGATTGGGTATATTTACATTTTAAAATGTTTATCAATGTACAATGTCCCTCTACACAGATGCGGTTCATGCTGCTTTTCAGCCGGCAGGGGAAGCTTCGGCTTCAGAAGTGGTACACAGCCACGTCCGAACGTGACAAGAAGAAGATGGTCAGGGAGCTCATGCAGATAGTTCTCGCCCGCAAACCAAAGATGTGCAGCTTTCTCGAATGGAGGGACCTCAAGATAGTCTACAAAAGGTACAAATCCCGAGTTGTCTACGGTTCAAAGCCGTTGTTGAAGGATCTCGTCTATAAGTCGATATTTTACAGCATCAGCATTTCTAAAGTTCTTTATAGAGGGTCTGCATTGACGTCACTTCCCCACTGGACCAGCCCCCTCACTCACACTGAGTGGCAAAAATGGCTGCAACTAGTGGAAAAGACAGGATAAGAGCCGATTATCGGCTTAAATTAAAGGCAGTTGGTGTTGACAGTGAACTGTACGGTTACCCCAAGAACCAGTGGTCCATGGACATTAATATTTGGCCTCGAATCCAGTTTCCTGATATTTATATGTACTTAACTTTCTACGCCGGGGAAATAAATGAAGCAAAGCTTGAAGGCATACAAAGGTTTTGACGATTGGTCCTATTTCAAGGCAGGATTTGTTGTAGAAATTAAAGTGATGAGGATACTGAACTTTATGATTTGACCGTTTAACGTTAGCTACCCAAAAATCCAACATTACCTGATACAACATGGGAACCGCAAATCCACGTTTCGGTGCCTGGAATCCAGTTGTTTCTGCGAATTACAGCGATCCATTTGTCTCTCTTAAGCTTATTTTTCGGCAGTCTGTAAAACAATAACTCCGATTTCTTGCTAAATCTATGAGTACAGTCGATCGCACAACAGCTCTTTCCCATTTTAGATGTTTTCCAGTTGCTCAAACTGAAAGTTTACGCTGACACTCAGTCTTTCTGCCACTCAGTCTTTCTGCCACTCAGTGAGCGAAACCTGCTGTGAAGTCGCATCTGTGACGTCATGCGCTTTCCCTCTATTATCAAACAATATCAATACCTGCAGTTTCTGTTTTTAGTGCATGTCCACTGATCATCAGGCCGATTATTTGCAGTCATTAAAAATCACCTGAGAACTAAACAAATTATCGGGCTGGCACCTCAGTGGGCAGCCCTGGACGTAAATACTTGGGTCCTGAGCCCAGTGCAGCGCAGTGTGTTTACAACAAGAACAATGTTCCCACTTCCAGGTGGAGTAAAGTGCAGAAGTAAGAGAAGTTCCTCCGCTGACCACTGGGGTCTGGATCCAGACCTGCAGTTCCTCTGCATATATTTATATCCAACCATCCACTTTCTTCCGCTCATCCGTTACCAGGTCCTAGCAGAGATGTCCAGACTTCCTCACCTCACATTTCCTCCAGCTCTTCCGGGGGGAGTCCGAGACGTTCCCAGGCCAGCCAAGAGACATAGTCTCTCCAGCGTGTCCTGGGTCTTCCCCGGGGTCTCCTCCCGGTGGGACATGCCTGGAACACCTCCCTAGGGAGGCGTCCAGGAGGATCCGGTACAGATGCCCAAGCCACCTCAGCTGACTCCTCTCAATGTGAAGGAGCAGCGGCTCGACTCCGAGCTCCTCCCGGGTGACCGAACTCCTCACCCTATCTCTAAGGGAACGTCCAGCCACCCTGCGGAGGAAACTCATCTCGGCCGCTTGTATCCGCGATCTTATCCTTTCGGTCATTATGTAAAGTTCATGACCATAGGTGAGGGTAGGGGCGTAGATTGACCGGTAAATCGACGGCCCGGTATATCGACCGCATAACTGCGGACGCTGCACCGATCCGTCTGTCAATCTCACGCTCCATCATTCCCTCACTCGTGAACAAGACCCCGAGATACTTGAACTCCTCCACCTGAGGCAGGACTTCTCCCCCCACCCGGAGAAGGCACGCCACCCTTTCCCGGTGGAGAACCATGGCCTTGGTCTTGGAGGTGCTGATTCTCATCCCTGCCGCGTCGCACTCGGCTTCAAACCGCCCCAGCACATGCTGAATGTCCCGGTCCGATGAAGCCAACTATGGAGCTAGAACAGTCTCATAATTCACAAATGCACAGGACAAGTTTTACAAATGCACAGACCGATTTGCAAATACACACACAGTTTCACACGTGCACAGAACAATTCACACGTGCGTAGGACAAGATATACAAATGTATTTTTGATGCACACACAAATATAACCTGATTTACAAATGTTTTTTTGTCTGTGAGCTGCGCTGGATTTGTGTGTGAGTTTTGAGACTCCCCTGACGTGACTAGATCCACAAATAGGTTTTTTTTTGTAAATCGGTCTGTGCATTTGTAAAACTTGTCCTGTGCATTTGTGAATTATGAGACTGTTCTAGCTCCATAGCCAACAGGACAACGTCATCCGCAAAAAGCAGTGATGAAATCTTGTGGTTCCCAAACCGGCTATGCCTAGAAATCCTGTCCATAAAAATTATAAACAGAACCGGTGACAAATATATGAGCGAGAGAGACCAGGCTGGTGGAAAGGTAGTTTCAGATGGAAACTGATCAGATTTGTGGGAGTGGCCTGTGGTGAGGCTGCAGCTCTGAAGCGGTTCGTCTCGGCTGTCTCTGCAGGTACGCCAGCCTCTACTTCTGCTGCGCAATCGAAGAGCAGGACAACGAGCTGATCACTCTGGAAGTCATCCACCGCTTCGTGGAGCTCCTAGATAAATACTTCGGCAGCGTAAGCGATGGAGCTCTGTTTTATTGCAAGGCATGCTGGGACTTTGAGTGGCGTTGCAGATCAGCTGTGTTTTTTCATCTTACAGGTGTGTGAGCTGGACATCATCTTTAATTTTGAAAAGGCCTACTTCATCCTCGACGAGTTCCTGATGGGAGGAGAGATCCAGGACACGTCCAAGAAAAGCGTCCTGAAGGCGATCGAGCAGGCCGACCTGCTGCAGGAGGTAATGGGTGGCGGGGTGGCGGGGGTCGTGGTTGTAAAACCCTCTGAACTGAGCACCCAAGTAGCATGCATCTGACAATTTAATTAAAAGCTTTTTTTAGCTTAGCTTTTTTTATAGCTATTTTTCTGCAACGATATAATCCATTTTTCCACAAATCAGTTGAATAGCAACATGTTCAAAAGTTGGGATGAATCATCTGTTCAGTCAGAGTGAAGCAATGCTGCCACCAGGTGACCATCTACTGTACGTCACCTCTCTACGTCTAGAGATGCATCGATCGATCGGCAACCGATCGGTATCGGCCGATAATGCCCCTATCGGTTTAGATCGGCATTCTCAAAATAGTAGTTCAAAGCTGGCCGATCTGATGACGTTTACAACAACAACCCGCCGTCAGCGCGTGCGTTCCCACATCTCAGACCGAGGTGTCCCAAGAAGGTGTGACCGGCCTCGCCGGTATGGGACTTTACAATGTCCGAAAAGGACAACAATTTGCAGTTTGCAAGCTGTGTGCAAAGGAAATACCCCAAGGAGGAATGTTATAAAAGAATTTCAACACAACGAAGCTGATAAGACATTTGAAAGTTTCTCACATCAAGGACTATATAAAGAACAGTAGCATGCCGCAACGCCGCTAACTCAGCTGAACGTAACAGAGACCTATAAACGACAGCAACAGCAGCAAGAAAAATAAAGAACTACATCGTAAGGCAATTGATTCATAAGCCTTGATCATCAGCAGTTTGTCGTTGTAGCAGACATCGGGTTTAGCCGCGCCGTTTGCTGCTCGGATCTGCGGTATGCGCTGCCGGGTCGTAATTATTTCACTGATGAATGCCCGTCGGAGTTATACCAGATTATATACAGTCACATCTTGCCTTACGCAGGATGACAGTCGTGTCAGTCGGCTTCACCAGTGACATAAAAGATTGCTAGTGTGAAGAGTTGTGCTTCACTCATAAGAGTTTCCTCACACGCGGCGGATGCTACCGCTAAAGCTTTAGCAAACCTTAATGATTCATAATTCGTTTTTTATTGTAAGATTCATTCCTTTTTCCTCAGGAAAACAAAGGTTTATAGTTTACATCTTGTATCAACTCCACTGTTTTCTGTTTTGGTGTACTGCAGGTTGTGTTGTCACTAGGGAGGGGCGGTATGGACAAAAAAATGTATCACGATAATTTCGGGCATTTATCCCGATAACGATAAAAATGACTATAAAAGAAATACCAATTCTGCTCCATCTTTTTAATTATAAATCTATCACCACATTCAGTCTTTGGAGCCCCCAAAACACTGCTCTAAAAGAATACTAAATGCTACTAAACTACACCAATTATTACACCACTCTGGTGGAGACCTCAGCAGCTGTTATATATAATAATATGTTATATAGAATAATGTATAATAAATTACTTGTATTGCCATCCTTTGCACTCACTGTTTTTTTGCAGACTCTGCATAGATAGATGTTGTTTGCTCCTCGTCTCTCTTTTTAAATCCAAACCAGTTCCAGATAACGGAGCTGGAGCCTCGTTTAACAACGAGCTACTCGCTCTCAGATCCGCCTTCCGCCATGTTTGTTAAAGGGAAAGTTTTGTTTTTTACAACCTGGACCTTATTTCTGGCATTTTTTATAGTCGTATACTCACCCAGAAAAGTTTGGTGTCATTTGGAGTCCTTCGGAAGATATTAGGAGTTTTGTGCGAGCCGCTTATCCATATAATGGTAGTGAATGGGGGCACAGCGGGACACAGACGATGCAGCGTCTAAATAACACATTATTGCCGCGAAACTCGTTCATTTCTTTTATGGATCACTAGATCTGCTTCCAGGACCTGTTGTCTACATCCGGGGCTTTGTGTGTAACAAATAAATCAGTTTGTAAACAAGACCTCTGACCTGCATGACATCATCTCTGTGCGCGCATCCCCGACACAGCTCTGTGTACAGCTGGAGTTCGCTACTGTTAGTTTACTGTTAGTTATTTGAAACATGTCTGAATATTTGTCAAATTCTGAGGTTGTGGACGACGACTTTGAATATGACTTCTGTCCTGACGAAGGCCAGTTTGGCTGAAACGCGTAGACACGCTTTTAATAGATTAGCCATGCAACAATAAAGGCATTTTATTAATCTTACCCTAATGAGTGCCTCAGTTCTCTGTTTTTTTAAGGGTTTGCCTCAGAAAAAATGAAGCTGACAGAGATGCTATGCTATAATGCTTTGGGGAAAACCTCAATTACATCACGGAAAAAATATCGATATATATCGAGTATCATCATTCAGCTAAAAAATATCGAGATATGACTTTTGGTCCATATCGCCCAGCCCTACTCCGTGGTGTGTTGCTGGAGACGAGCGGCCGCTCTTATAACGCCCTTGTGTTTGCAGGAGGACGAGTCCCCCAGGAGTGTGTTGGAGGAAATGGGCCTGGCGTAGGAGGCTCCGGAGACGAGGGAGGACCGTCAGGACCGGAGCTCAGACCCAATACATGGACCCGAGTCTGATAAGACGTCTGTTCTGGAGAGGACAACTTAGAAAGGCCTTTAGTGTGTGTGTGTGTGTGTGTGTGTGTGTGTGCGCGCGGGGTCATGGTAATGGGCTGTATTTATGTGTGTGTGTGTGTGTGTGTGAGTGAGTGTGTGTGTGTGTGTGTGTGTGTGTGTGTTCAGATTACAACGGGGGGCGTGAAGTCCGCTCTGCTGGGGCAGGTGTGCTGCCTGAAACGGGAGGCCGAGTCTTGACCATCAGAGTTCTGCAGGTTGATGTTGGAGCGGTGAAGAACCCTCGTCTTCTGCTCGTTGCCCATGTCACAACCTCGGTCACCAGAGTTAGTGTAGGGATGAGAACCAACCGTCACGTCGCTCTGCTTCATCCAGACGAGCGGGAACCTCCTGTCCCGGACTTCCTCTCTGTGACCGGACCGACTGATAAAGCCGGGGTTCATCCGTCAGCGCTGCATGTTCCCGTGTGTCCGTTTCACGAGAGCAGGACCGGAGCTCTTTCTGAGCCCCCATCCGTCATCAAAGCCCTGGACGACGTCTGAACAGGACCCGGGTTTCCTGCACAAGCTGTACGTTGATCTAGGTCACATGGCGTCAGCGATTGTCCGGGTCCTGGGAGGGGGAGGACGGTCCGTGTACTTCGCGGCAAGTTTTTTGTTTTGAAAATGACAAAATAAAAATAGAGATATAATCCGTTTCCCATCTTTGTTTTGATAATAAAAAACGGAAAACGGATCACATCACTGCAGTTTGGAGTGAAGACAGATTACAGATTAAACTCATGTTTCACTCCCAGGTTTCATATTTGATTTATTTTCTGTTTCAACATTAAAAAAATCTAAAACTGTTCATTTTCAATTTGATCAACAAAAGAACCAGAAACAACATTTATTACTGCGCATGTGCAATCTCCCCATTTGTCCAATCCTTCTTTTCAGTATCCTTGGAAACGAATAGGAAATAGAGAAAAGAGTTTTCCACTCGCTGTTTTAATTCCCAATATCGATTTTCAAACATATCAATGAAATCGGATAACGATTCGTTTTCCGTTTTTTATTATCAAAACAAAAGATGGGGAACGGATTATTTTGGATTTTTTCTCTATTTTTATTTTGTAATTTCAAAACAAAAAACGGATGGCCGCGAAGTATACGGACCGAGGACCAACACGGAGCATTCAGTCTGGCTCAGCCGCCAGACTAAGGTCACGGAGGAGCTTCTGATTTCTGTAGGGTTGCAGGACGGCGGGTCTGTTCTGGGGGGGGTTCTGGCCGCGGTGACGGCTGGAGGGTGGAGACCAGACGTAGCCGTGGGTCTGCCGGGTCCTCTCCTACTCAGACCCCTCCACTGACGGGGCTCCGCGTGAACCCCCCCCTGAATGGGAGTTTAGTTTAGTTTATTTAAGGATCCCCTTTAGAAGCACAAATGTGCCTCTAGTCTTCCTGGGGTCCTGAACATAAAAATACAGTACAGTGCAGTCATACAGTAAAAAAGAAACGACAACAAAGAAACATTTAAAAAACAATCAGACAGGCTGCACAGACCTAAAATGATAAAAACATACATTTGAGAATAATACTGGTAAACAGTGAAGTAAATACAGACAAATTAAAAAGAATTAAGAAAGAACAGAGACAATCAGACAGGCTGATTGTAGAACAGACTATACCAGACACAGAACATACTCAACGGACAAATAGCATAATCCACAGAGTACAAACAAATAAACTAATATAAACAGACCGACATAGCCACATGCCACATGTTCTTCTCTTAGTTGAGTGTGGGCGCCCTGCAGAGGAACCTGCTCGGTCCGCGGCCTCGTTCCTCCGGTGGCTCCTCCCGGCTGGTCAGGGGTAGCAGGGGCGGAGGGCGGCCCGTTTGTGGGCCCGCCCACTCTAGTTTAGCCTAGAAGTGCTGAGTGAGGAGACCCGGATACCCCCCTGGTGATGTCACATGCGTGTCTTGGTCCTGAACCCCCCACCTGGGGCGGTGCATGAGACTCCCCACAGGACCCGGGGTCTCCCTCCGACCTGGAGGACCCGGGGTCTCCCTCCCTCCAGAGAGGACCCGGGGTCTCTCTCCTTCAGACAGGACCCGGGGTCTCCCTGACGTGTCCCTGGTTTGACCTGCAGCAGCTGAACCGTCCCGTCAGACGTCCTGCTCTCAAACGACAACCACCTGAATGTACTTTGGTGACTGGAGTGTTGTCATGGAGACACTACCACGCTGAAGTTGACGCGGGAGACTGTCTCTTCTTTCCACCGACACCACTAGATTGTCCTTTGATGGCGTTTTCGTGGCGTTGCCATGGGAACCTGCAGCTGCGGTGTGAACCTTGGACAGGACAAAAACCACCTTCTTCACACAGGCAGGTGTCTGATTCCCAGGAACACCTGGTCCCAGAGACGCTCGCATCAGAGACGTCTCGGCATCACGCTCGCACCGGCCCCAGAGACGTCTCGCGCTCGCATCGGTCCAAAGAGACGTCTTGGCATCAGAGACGTCTCACGCTCGCACCGGCCCCAGAAACGTCTCGGCATCAGAAACGTCTCTGCGCCAGAGACGTCTCGCGCTTGCGTCGGTCCCAGAAACGTCTCGCGCTCGCGTCGGCCCCAGAAACGTCTCGCGCTCGCATTGGTCCCAGAAACGTCTCGGCCTCAGAGACGTCTCCCGCCCGCGTCCCCGCCGGCAGCTTCACCAGCTCCTGTTACAAAGAGACCCAGACTCACCAACCCGTTCCTGATCAAGTCCCTGTGTGTCTTCAGGACTGAATGTATATCTTTTCTAATCTGACCAGAGTGACGTTCTTGTGTGCAGAAGCGGTGACAATAAAGCAGTTTTGATTCTGACTGTCCTCCTGGTGTTTGTTCCGTTTGTTCACAAATGTTTCGTTTTCAGCGCTAACATGTTAGAAGCTTTTCAACGGCCTTCCAGAAGTGATGTTTATAAAAGCAAACTATAGCGACAGTCCAAGAGGTTTGGACTGTTTACCACTCAGGAAGTACGAGTACAGGATGTGTGTGTTAGTTTTTATGTTAACCGAGTCTCCTTTCCTGATATAATGGTGTTCATTCCTCCAAATGAAGTTGAGATTTGTTTGGTTAATTGATTTAATTAGAGTATCAGGTATAGCATTTCAGAAAGCAGCATACATTACTCTAGATAAAGATTCAATTTTAGTAATTAAGGATACAACACCATTAAGGAGGTACAGTCATTCAGGAAGTACAACCACTCAGGAAGTACAATCATTCAGGTTGTGATGAATGTAATGAAGAGCTTGTGACATTGAAACTGATAAAGTAAATGTAGCTTTCCTTTGATCGTAATTAGAGCAAACAAACGTCTTCTGTGATTAATATCTCCTGATCAGCTGAACAGGAAACCTCCTTGAACATCAATGGTTCAGACCGGGCTTTTCCCCAAAACGTCTTCCAACTGTCAATAACCCTTACCAAATTTATGATTACTCTCCGTCAGCAGCTTCACATTTGCTTGGATGTCGCCCGCTCTGGCCCCCGGGATGCCCCTAACTATGGTCGCCGGAGTCGGCTTCACATGCCTCACTATGGAGTCGCCAATCACCAGGGTAGTTTCTCAGCGGGTGTGCCGCTGAGTGGGGAAAACGGTTAGAGACGGGAAGCGAGTCGTGGTTTTCCATGCGCCTCTTAGGACTACGCTTCCTCCAAACCGTCACCCAGCCACCCTGACTGGCCGGCTGCTCGGGAGCTGCAGGGGAGCGGCTACCAGCAGCTGCTACAGGCCGGTCCGCCGCTAACTTAGCCTGGTTAGCTGACGTTTAGAGGGGCAGGTGCTGAAATTTATAAAGGGACACATGGAAGTTTTAACTCTTTCCGACAATAACTTTGTTACATTTGTTACTTTGTTACATTACAATACAAAACACTGTTGTGTTTTTTGTATTGTAATACCTGCTCTGAACTTCTGAAACCTTACCCACGACAAATACCCCATATTATAATAACAAACTAAAACTAATACTGAAACTAATGGAAAAATACAAAACTATTATAAGTCTGGATATCTACTAATCAAAACTAAAGTAATGACAGAAAAACATTACAGATCTGAATCATAACATACATATCATCCATACAACATAAATAACTGGTACATGTGCTACCTGCTGTGCTCTTTGTTATCCAGCTGGTGATGGATCCACGGCCTTTAGCACCTCACTCCCCTTTCTCTCAACCTCCTCTCCTTACGAGGCATGTCTGCACAATTAAATATCCTGATAAATAAAATAAAAATCTGATGCACATGAAACATGCACCCACACACATACACAGCCAAGTGGGGGATTGCAACTTAATTTAAATTACTTTAAATAAAATCACATGATCTCTAAAACGGTGGGCAAAAAGACCCAGAGAGACGAGCCGCTGCATTTCTATCCCTCTCTCTGTCAGCTAGCGGCTAATGCCGACTAATTACTAACAGCAATATACAGCACCTGTCGCGCAGTTGCAAAGAATTGTTGTTGTTGTAGTAAGACACTTGACTAAGTGACATTGGTTAAGTGCCTTACAACAACAACAACACACACAAGTAATGTACACACATTGCTACTGCTGCAAACCATACCGGGAAGTGAAAATATATCTTCGGTTGAAGTGTCAATCTCCTGCAGACCTGCAAAGTGCGGGGCAGGGCAGGTGATGAGGCCTGCCAGGTGCATGTCAGGGAGGGGGATGTTCATCATATAATTTTATTTAGCTCAATTATTATTAATCTTTAGATGATATTGGTGAATGAATGGCACGATAGGTCCACACTTGAAAATGGAAATCTTTTTTTTTAAAGGCCTTTGACACAAGGTCACTTGGGCATCTGAGCAAAGGCCGTCCCCGCCCCCCACCCCCACGGAAAGGTGCATGTACCGGACTATGGTCTAGTTGGCGGAATCAGACCTCTAACTGACTGAGCTTTGCCTCCAATGCTATGAATAAACTACACTTCAGACACTTACCGTCTTCACTAAAGGAGGCAGAAGAATAGCTAAACATTTCACACACTGAGCAGCAAGAGGGAGAAACAGTGGGAGGAGGCCATGCTAAGAGGCTAACAGACACAAAGTGTACGGGTGATTGGTGACAATGAAAGTTACAGAAGAGAAGAATCTGCAAGTGTTGAATTAAAGACAGAAGTTTACTGGATATAGTATTATTTTATCAGAAAACAATCTAAGTTTAGACAAAAACGTTAGGAGGAATCAGAGCTTGCGACACCGTACAAACGGCAACAGACTGCAAACAACAAACAGGAAGTAACATTACCGCCAAGAGACTTAATTAGTTTAAAGTTGCGATTTACATGGAAGTTTCTTAGTCCGAGTCTTTCATCCATCTGATTATGATTGGAGTATTGTGGTCCATGTAAAAGTAGTCAGGTGGAACACCAGCTGAGGTGAGAACGGTTCCTGGGAGTCAGACAACAGCAGCTGTGTGTCGTTAGCCCGTTAAGCTGTGGTTGGTCAGAACTGGTCTCTGGCAACATTTAAAAACTCTCAGCTGTGCTGACTCCTTTACTTCTGGCTTTCACTATGAAGACTGTTGGCTTCTTCCTGAGGTTTGGGCCAGTCTTGGTTTGAAGTGAATGTTTCCAGCTGGTTCTAGAAGTTTCTGATGTGGTTGTGTTCTTGTTTTTAATGGTTTCAGGGTTTCCGTCTGTGCGTTGTTGTTCGTGGCGTCATGTGGGATGCATTTGAAAGGTAGGTTATGATCTGCTGAGAGCATAACATTTGTAGTTGTATCACACTTGGCTTAAATAATCTGTTTTCTGTCCTGAGGATCAAAATATCACCAAGAGAGTGGTGGTGGCGGCAGTGCTGGTGGTAACGTTGCCTCCTACCAAGGAGCCTCCACCGGTCATTCGGCACCATTATTCTCCAGTGCTCCTAGACTGATCTCAGCACCAGTACTTGTCCAAGATCCTAACTCCCCTCAGCTTGGTGGCCACACAACTCCAGTAATGAGCAGCCTGGACTCAGCTGCACCTGCTATGGGATATTATGTTGGTTCTGGTTCTTCTGTGCCCTTTCAAGCAGGAGCTGCTGGAGCTGGTCAGTCTTGTCTACCGATATGCATGGTACCAGTGGTGTTGGGTATATCCTGACTTTGTTTCTCCACAGAAACGGAGTGGGCTGTTCCTCCCCGAAGCTTGACTGAAGCAGCAGAGGATGACAGGACCATGGATGCCAGTGACCTTCTCCTCTCACCCCTTCTACCACCACTTGAATTTATCTTCCAGGCAGGAGAAGCTTCCAGTATTATGAGGGAAGCTGAACTTGGCAACTTCCAGCGGCAGACAGAAGAATTTGGCTATCTGACTGACCAACCCGGCCAAGGACAGCAGGGCCAAGGACAGCAGGGATTAACAAGTGTGGTGGTTCCCCGTTTAGGGTGGGCTTCTCAGCCTATCCATACTTTGCCTACAACCTCCTGTATGGGTTGTACCCTCCTGGCACCCAGACTACATTCAGCCAGCACCATGAGAAGGGCGAAGACTACTTGACAGAGCATGCTTCTGACAACCATGTTTCTGTGCAGCAGAAAAGTCTTCCAAGCTGCCTCCTAGACTTCTGCAGAAAATGCTAAGGTGTCTTTAGGCTGGCAGAAATATGTTTGTGTAAAAGATGCTGAATCAGCTTTGGCCAATAAATATATTAACTATGTTCTTGGGTTTGTGTAATGCTTATTTATAATAAAGGCTTAACTGGGTTTCCTTGATATAATGGTGTTTATTCCTCCAAATGAAGTTGAAATTTGTTTGGTTAATTGATTTAGAGTATCAGGGATAGCAATTGAGAAAGCAGCATGCATTAATCTAGTTTCAATTTTAGTAATGAAGGAGGTACAACCACTCAGGAACTACAGTCATGCAGGAGGTACAGTCATTCAGGAAGGGTAACTGTAATGAAGCTCTTGGTGGTTCAGGAGAAGTAGTCAACAATATGGGGTGTCTAGTCAGGACACGGGAGGCAGGAATAACAAGACGGTTTATTGTGGCTTTATGGCATAGAACAGATGCACAGGCAACTCCTCTCTGTATCAGGGTGTGGTTTTGTGGTCATGGATGCACACAAACCGGGAAACCAACTCAACTAGATGCTTAACTGTAAAGTAACTTTCAGTCTGTCTGCTGCTTCTCCTGAAATACAGCAGAGGTGGAGTGAAGAGAGCGGACAAGTCCAGACTTGAGGGCAAAGGGCGAGCACAGGTAGGAGAGAGCAGGCCATATGCAAGGGGAGGGGGAGAATGGGGTGTAGCAGCTTAGCTCCTTGAGCCTTTTGCACAGCCGCCCCCTAATTCGCAGTGTGAGTTAGTTTCCTGTAAGGCTCAGCAGTCCGTGGGGGCTGCTGTCGGGACATCCTCTGGTAGGGCTGGTAACTCGACGAGCTCGGCCACTGGCCTGGTGTAGGTCCTCATTAACCTTCGTCCGGAACCTCCACAACAGCGGGTGAGGACGGCCAACTGTTTGGTTGTTGAAGGAAAGCAGGCCCATGACTGATTTGGCTTGGCCAGATCTGCCAGCGTCATTCCTCTGGTGATGGCGTCTGCCGGGTCATTCTGCGTCTCCACGTACCTCCATGATTGGAGGTCCGTCAGATTTCAGATACACGAGTTCCGACGAACAGTTTGTATCTGCAAGACTCAGACTGTACCCAGGTAAGAACTGTGGTGGAGTCAGACCACAGTACTGTCTCTTTCAGCTGAAGAGTGAGCTCTCTCTGGATCAGCTGGGCAAGCTGCGCTCCAGTCAATGCAGCACAAAGCTCAAGACGTGGCATCGACTGCTGTTTCTTAGGTGCCACCCTAGAGCGAGCTAGCAAAGAGGCCACATAGACTTGACCTTGAGAGTCTTCACCACGTAGGTAAGTTACTGACCCGTAGGCTGACTCTGATGCATCACAGAAGATATGAAGCTCAAGGCTAAGGGTACTTACATCGGGTTCTGGTGGGAAGTAGCTGCGGCGAAGGCTGATTATTAGAAGCTGGGGGAGCTCTTCCTCCCATGTGGTCCAGGCTTTCAGGAGTTCGGCAGGTAAGTGCGGGTCGTCCCAGTCATGGTCTTTGGCCCACAGTCTCTGGACCAGAACTTTAGCCCTAGTGGTGAAGGGCAGGATATGACCTAGGGGATCATACTGACTTGCTAGTATCCTATAGATACTTTGCATGGTAGTCTGGCTTGGGGCAACCGGGCGATGCCTGTAGTGGAGCGTGTCCTCCATGAAGTGCCAACTGAGGCCTAGCATCAGTTCTTGAGCTTCCCCGTGGGTCTGGGAAACCCATCTCTTGCTGCTGTCAGACTAGGCCTCTTTAGGCAAGTCGCTGATCACCTCTGGCCGGTTACTGGCCCACTGACGGATCTCGAAGCCTTCGGTGGCTAAGAGGGCTCTCAGCTTGATCACAAGGTTACTTGCTTCTTCTTCGGTGGGCAGACTGTAAACAGTTATCCACAGAAGCACTGTTCTACACTGTGGCGGACGTCTTCTCCCAATTGGCTAGACTCGATGATGTGCTTTTGGAGAGCAAAGATCGCGCAACAAGGGCTGCAAGTCGTTCCGAATGGAAGGACCTCCCACTGGTACACTGATAGTGGTTCGTCAGTCTTCAGTTCCCTTCAAAGAAACCTCAGTAAGGGCTTGTCTCTGTCCAACAGGCAAACCTGATGGAACATCCCCTTGATATCTCCACTTATTGCGACACAATGCTCTCTGAAACGCAGTAGAACTCCAAGGAATGAAGGTCCTAAAGCTGGACCGGGTAGGAGGTACCTGTTCATACTCTGTCCAACAAACTGGAAGCTGCAGTTAAACACTATCCGGTCTTTCCCGTTGTGCCTAACCATGTGGTGGGGTAGGAACCACGACTCATCGGATGCGTCAGCTTCACAGGAGTCGATCTTGGTGATGTACCCGGCAACCTCCAATGTCTTGATCTCCCTGAGGTAGGTAGAGGCACGCTGCAAGTCTCGAGCTAACCTCCTCTCTGTGTTCCGCAGGTTTTTCATCATGACTTCCCTGGGAACTCGAAGCTGGGGCATAGTTTGGGCACGCAGGAGGGGAGTAGCATATTGATGTACACCATTGACCTCTACACGGGTGGTCTCAGCTGCCAACAGGTCCACTGCATACTTGTCCTGTCTGGATCTGGTCACTAACCCCTCGCTCTTTAACGGTAGTGTATCCAACTGCCACAACCGTTCCACTTGATGAAACAGCTCAGCAGAAGGTTAAGAAATGGTAAACAAGCACTGTGTGGTCGGAAGCTGTTGCTGCAAGTATCTCGCTGGACCTTGGAGTGTCCCAGGTTAGTACTGATGGCCACCAGGCCACCGGGGGGGCCCAGGCGCACTGGCTCAGTTGGAATGATCAGATCGGCGTGATCAGACCCAATCAGGAGGGTTGGCTGAGCTCCATCGATGGGCGGGATCGCCAAACCTTGTAGGTGACGATACTTCTTCTGGAGCTGAGAAACTTGGTAGCTGTACTGAGACAGGCCAAGGTGGTCACCTGTGAAGGCACCTTGTATGGGGAACCTCTTACTTGGTTGGGACGTTGGTGAAATGGTGAAGGAGACCCTTGAACCTGATAGTGTCTTGATATCCTGGCGGATATTACGGAGGGTCAGGTCTTCTGCTTGACCCTGTATTCCCAGGCGTCGTGCTGCTGAGGAAAGCAGGATGGTCCTCTCCGAACCGTCATCCAATACTGCATATGTGTGGAACACTCTGTCCTTGTAATGCAGGTTAGCTCGGACGATCTTTAGAAGCACTTGGCTATATCCATTTGGCTGATCCAGGTAGTGAGTCTCGGCTGTCGATGTGAGAGTTGGCTCATTTTCACTCCTCTGGTTGACCTCGTGCAGAACGGAGAGGTGTTTGGACTTACAAAGTCAGCACGGCTTCTTCAGGTCACAGGCAGAAGCTAGGTGAGAATGACCGCATCTCCAGCACCTTCTCTTGGCTTTATTCCAGTCCACTATCTCCCCTTTGGTTAGCTTAGCGAAGCGCTCACATTGGCTGAGGTAATGTTCTGAATCACAGTAAGGGCAGTAAATCTTACCCTTACCTTGGGGAGGGACAGGAGGCACTGCTCTGCTGGGCTTGTCAGAAGGAAGGTCTTTGGAGCTGTCTGTCCCGTGCATTACTGTAGTGACCTTTCCCTTGGACTTGTACTGTTTGGAGTCCTTCCTGTCCTTCTCGATGTTAGCTTGAATGGATGGCTCAATATCCAGGCATCTGACCTCAGCCTTCAGCCACTCCAAGAAGTCAGCGAGTGACAGCTTCATATTATCCGGGTCCTTTCTGTACTGTTGACGACGGAACCTCTCTTGCTGGTGCTTGGGGAGCCTGCTGAGGAGGCGTTTCACGTTTGAACCGCAGTGAAGTTCCTCATGGCCTTCGCCTTGGATAGTCTTCAGCATCCCGACCAGGGACTGCACCCTGATGGCAAACTCATCGAGAGCCTTATCGTCTCTGATGGGTGGTAGACGTTCCATATCCTCTATCTCCTTCAGCGCAAACTGATATGGGCATCTGTAGCGCTCATCCAGAGCCTTCAGGGCTTCAGAGTAAGGCATACTCGACTCTGCGTAAGCTAGCACTAGGCGGTGGGCCTGTGGCACCTTAACGTGCTTCAACAGAATGGCATGCTTATAATGTTCAGACTGTGAAGGATGCAGGAGGGTGCTGAGTGAAAGTCGTAGCTCTACGTATTGAGCCCAATCTTCCTTCTTGAAGTCTGGAAAGGTTGGGCCTTTTACATTGGGAGGTGCCTGCTGATATGCTGTGGGGAGATAAGGATAGGGGTTCCATTGGTAATGGTAGGGGGGATGGGCAATCTGGTGGCTGATGAGTAGCAGGATGCTGTGCAGGCTGGTATGCCGGTGTGGACGTCACACGCGCTGGGGAGGGGTATCCAGACTGTAGCACGGGCAGAGCAACTGGTCGGAGGTAAGGCAGAGGAGCGGTTTGAGCTGGAGGTGGATACCTTAACTGAGACTCCTTACTTTGTTCGTTCTTGGTAGGTAAAGCTGCGTCGTCGGTGCCATCTGGGATAGGGTAGGATGACTGTGAGCTAACTGGTGAACCAGTTCTTGACCGGCCCACTGTCTGCTGGGGTCCTTGACGTGGCCCATTGGGATGGCTAGGCTGACAATATGACGCTAGATCATGTTCACTCTCCTGCTTGACCCCCCTAAGGTCATGGTGTGGAGCAAGCGTGTGCTGAGGAGGGTGAATGGCTCGACTAAGAGGCGGGGGTAATGTCCAATGTTGCTCCTGGAGCTTCAACTCTCCTAGCCGGTGAGTCAGTTCTGCAGCTACGTTTAACTGGTCCTCAGTTTGGTAATGGTGAGGGGCGCATGCAGTGGAAAACTGTGGTTCACCTCTTCAGTCTGGTTGGGGTTGGCGGAGAGGTGTCTGATGCCGTGATGACCTCCTTGATGAATGAGCGAGGTCATGGGGGTACGTTGCTGCAGAATGGTCTCCAAAAGCTCTGTTTGCCTTTTGGCGGTCTCACTCTGTTGACATGCTGTCTCCAAAGCCTGCTGGATAATGGCGTCATGCACATTCTGGGTAGAGGAGGTGGATGAAGTGCTTCTAGCTGGACTGAGCTCCCTTCTCTCCTCTTCGTGCCTGTGCATCTGCTCTGTTCTATGCCGGCCTGTATATTCCACGTGATAGTCTTCTAGGTATCTTGGGCACTGCGTTGTGCGTTTGGGGCGCACAGGTGGTGAAGCCTTGGGACTGGTTTCCTCTCTACTGGTTGGCATATCGTTGACTCGATCCAGCTCGAAGGACCATAAATTGTAATGAAGCTCTTGGTGGTTCAGGAAAAATAGTCAACAATATGGGGTGTCTAGTCAGGACACGGGAGGCAGGAATAACCTTAAGACAGTTTATTGTGGCTTTATGGCAGTTTACACAAAAACTTTAGGAGGAATCAGAGGAATCAAATCAACACCGTACAAACGGCAACAGACTGCAAACAACAAACAGGAAGTGACGTTACCGCCAAGAGACTTAATTAGTTTAAAGTTGCTATTTACATGAAAGTTTCTTAGTCCAAGTCTTTCCTCCATCTGATTATGATTGGAGTATTGTGGTCCATCGCTGAATCCCAATCTCCACCCTCACAGACTCAATTCAATTCAATTCAATTCAATTTATAGCGTCTAATACAACAGATGTTGTCTCTAGATGCTTTCCAGAGATCCAGAACATGAACATAAACATAAACATAAACATATACATAAACATAAACATAAACCCCCGAGCAATTATTATATAAACAATGGCAGGTAAAAACTCCCATAGTGGGAGAAAAGCCTTAAGCCAAACAGTGGCAAGGAAAAACTCCCCTTTAGGGGAGTTTTTAGGGGGAGCAGACTTATGTGCGCTTCCGGGACTTGCGTAAGGGCTTAGGGCTGTCCCATTCCTAAAATCGTTAAGTGCGTGAGGGCTCCCGGCAGGCATTTTGAGCCCTTACTGCCCACTTCCCGTAAGTCTGCATCTCCGCAGACTTTTGGAAAGGGAATTACCCACAGTTCATTGCGTTGTGACATAAAAGGAGGTTACCAGGGAGAATGTAAACAAAACAGGGGGCGGAGGAAAAGAATTCATGTGCGACTGCGAGACGAAAGAAGTTCACCTGTAAGTATAAATACATAGCCCACTGGTGATTTAAATTCAGAAACTGTTGTCCCGTGATGATTTTTCAACTGCCCTATTATTTCCTTTACAAACAGGGAGCGACCAACAAACGGAGGGAAGAAAACCAAAAAAAGGACAAATGAAGTTTTGGACTTTCTTCAAGACTAAAGACAAGAAAAGAGGCTGAGGGAGCTGGAGGAAAAGGAGGAGGAGGGGAAAAGGAGAGGGATGACCAGTTATCTAAGTTAATTGAAACTTTTGGGAAGATGGTGGACAAAATGTAGTTTTCTTCATACTTTTCTTATTCATGATTTGAGGTTCAATTTCATTTGTTTTCATTTTATATTAGACAAATCCTCAGTTGACCTTGGGTGTTGAATAACCAAGACTTACTTTTCTTTAACCTGAGTACAGTGTTTGAATTAAGATTTCCTTTGTTAACAGAAATGCATACATGTAAATACTAGCAAGATAGTTTTAGATCCAACACAAACAAGTCAGGCAGTAATTTGGTTATTCATTTATTTATGACCACAAAATTTAAACAATTTCAGCAAGTTGAACAAAAACGTTGCAGTAAATAGTGATAATATAACTGAAATATTTAGCTCAGGTTACCATCAATTTATACGCTCTCTTACAAAAATGAAATGACATCATGCTCAAAATGGAAAGTAATCTTAGATGTTCATAACACAGCTGGAATATTTAACTCAGGATACCATCAGTTTACACGCTCTTACAAAAATGAAATTACTCGGCGATTGAGCCTGGCATACTGGATGTGCTGGTATGGGTAGATTGAAAGAAAGACACTACATTAACAAGGAAATACATATTGTACTGTGCGCATATTCAAATTGTGTTCTTTGTTGAATTTTATGCTCCTTTATATAGGCTACCACTTTGTTTTCAAACATCCGTAGGATGATCATTCCCAAACTTATAATACCGGTAGGTAACATTTTGATCTGACTAGGAATTTTGTAAATTGAAATGTTAAATAAAGTTTATTAAAAAAACACATTTTTTATCTGCTTTCTGCTATCCGGTTTCTGCTAAGTGCTGTCTCATTCCTATTTATACCATTTGGAGCCCTCACACCCTCTCACACTCAATCACGTGCCGCTGACATCACTGAATGTATGTGAGGGTTCAGGGCTGGAGGGTTTAGGGTGGAGATTGGGATTCAGCACATGTAAACGTAGTCAGGTGGAACGTCAGCTGAGGTGAGAACGGTTCCTGGGAGTCAGACAGCAGCAGCTGTGTGTCGTTAGCCCGTTAAGCTGTGATTGGTCAGAACTGGTCTCTGGCAACATTTAAAAACTCTCAGCTGTGCTGTCTTCTTTACTTCTGGCTTTCACTATGAAGAGTGTTGGTTTCTTCCTGAGGTTTGGTCCAGTCTTGGTTTGAAGTGAATGTTTCCAGCTGGTTCTACAAGTTTCTGATGCAGTTGTGTTCTTGTTTTTTTAATGGTTTCAGGGTTTCCCTCTGTGCGTTGTTGTTCGTGGCGTCATGTGGGATGCATTTGAAAGGTAGGCTATGATCTGCTGAGGACATAACTTTTGTAGTTGTATCACACTTGGCTTAAATAATCTGTTTTCTGTCCTGAGGATCAAAATATCACCAAGAGAGTGGTGGTGGTGGTGGTGGCGGCGGCAGTGCTGGTGGTAACGTTGCCTCCTACCAAGGAGCCTCCACAGGTCATTCGGCACCATTATTCTCCAGTGCTCCTAGAATGGTCTCTGCACCAGTACACTTCCAAGATCCTAACTCCCCTCAGCTTGTTGGCTACACAACTCCAGTAATGAGCAGCCTGGACTCGGCTGCACCTGCTATGGGATACTATGTTGGTTCTGGTTCTTCTGTGCCCTTTCAAGCAGGAGCTGTTGGTTCTGGAGCTGGTCAGTCTTGTCTACCGAATATGTAGATGCATGGTACCAGTGTTGTGGTTGGGTACTGTATCCTGACTTGTTTCTCCACAGAAACTGAGTGGGCTGTTCCTCCCCAAAGCTTGACTGAAGCAGCAGAGGATGACAGGACCATGGATGCCAGTGACCTTCTCCTCTCACCCCCTCTACCACCACTTGAATTTATCTTCCAGGCAGGAGAAGCTTCCAGTATTATGAGGGAAGCTGAACTTGGCAACTTCCAGCGGCAGACAGAAGAATTTGGCTATCTGACTGACCAACCCGGCCAAGGACAGCAGGGATTAACAAGTGTGGTGGTTCCCCGTTTGGGGTGGGCTTCTCAGCCTATCCATACTTTACCTACAACCTCCTGTATGGGTTGTACCCTCCTGGCACCCAGACTACCTTCAGCCAGCACCATGAGAAGGGCAAAGCCTACTTGACAGAGCATGCTTCGGACAACCATGGTTCTGTGCAGAAGAAAAGTCTTCCAACCTGCCTTCTAGACTTCTGCAGGAAATGCTATGTTTGTGTGGCCAATAAATATATTAACTAGTGCATGGGTTTATGTAATGCTTATTTATAGGTACAGCGATGGAGGACCTAGGCACGGTTCTGTCTATAAGTCACTGGACTGTATTGGGACCTTCTGTGTTTTAGACCAACTCCACCTAAGCTGCCCCCAGAACAAGTAGGTCTGGAAAAGGACTCTCCTTCCAGCTACAAGTTGGCGCTCTTGGTCATCACACCTGAGTTTTCAGCTAGCAGATTTACTGAAACTAGCAGTGACAAAATTCTGTAAACTGAAATTACCAATGCTAATTAGAATTATAGGTTACCAATGTATGCATCGTCTGGTGTTACCAGCCATAT
The DNA here is from genome assembly GCF_033807715.1 of Cololabis saira. Taxonomy (NCBI): domain Eukaryota; kingdom Metazoa; phylum Chordata; class Actinopteri; order Beloniformes; family Belonidae; genus Cololabis; species Cololabis saira. The sequence goes on along the minus strand of NC_084606.1, from coordinate 10,806,879 downwards.
CTTGAGGGTGGTAGCATAGCTGTGCAGTCAAAACATGGTGGCTGCCACACGTCATTAATAAAAAAACCCCATGTTGTATATTTAAATTAAAATGCATATATGCTTTAGGTTTTTACCAAACTTGGTAATGTATATGCAGACAAAACATGGCTGCTGATTAGACCTTCACTTCCAGAAGGTTGGTGGTTAGCATGACCTCCACATTTCCAAGGCTCCTGGGGAAAGTGCCATAGCCCATTATGGGACTGTTTACAATATGACAACATTGCAAATAAAGGTTTATGTTAAGGTGGTCGGGTCGTTTGTGGGACATGGCTAAAAGGTAACTATCCCACCAGTTTGAAAGGTCACCTTTATAAACTTGCAGTTTTAATCAAACAGGAAACTGTCAGCTTGCAGTCGTGTAGCTGCACGCCAAGAGCTTCAAAAATACAGCACACTACCACAGGACTATACATGGTGTACTATCACCCTGGAGCGTCACAAGCGTGAGCAGGCAATGGTTAAAACCTTTGTTTAGTAAAGCCTATAGTTCGTGTTTAGCAAACCTCTAGTTAGTGTAAACTCTAGTGTGTTAGAGTCAGTAGTCATAACTGCTGCTAGAGAACAAGACTATAATAGTTAGTCTCAAACATAACTTCGTGGTAGATATGCTGCTATAGAGCTACGCTGCAGGGGGACACCGACATGATCCACTGGATGGCGCCCCTCAACCACCTTCTCTTTCATTTTTTATTTATAAGTATCTCAAAACCATTTTTGTCCAGACCCCCCCCCCCCCCCCAACCCCTTTTCTCTTCTGTGCATGTTTGCAGGCTGGAGCTTCAGGAGCTGCATGCTGACCTGCATCCCCCCCCTCTGATCATCCCACTTCTGCTTCGACCTGTCTGTATAGATGTCTGCTATATGCTTGCTGATATCGTGCCACCTCCTCCCCCAACCACCTCAGTGTCTGCTGTCTACATCTGTTTAGTCATCCCTGTAGTGCACCAGTTAGCCATTGTGTCTGTGTCTCTCTTTTCTCTGTTATTCATTCACTCTGTCTGTTTTCTCTTTTCCTGCTCTGTTTTTCCTTGCCACTGTTTGGCTTAAGGTTTTTCTAACTAGGGGAGTTTTTACCTGCCATTGTTTATGTTATGTTTATGTAATAATTGCTCGGGGGTCATGTCCTGGTCTCTGGAAAGATCCTAGAGACAACTTCTGTTGTAATAGACGTTATATAAATAAAATTGAATTGAACTTCTTCTAGCTCTGGTGCCCCGCTGCCGATGGACTTGACTGTTGCTTTTGACGGAGTCGACCACCATATTCTGATATCACGGTTTTTGTTGTGTGTCAGGATTACAGGTCCAGTCCTGAGGTGGTTCTGGTCTTATCTGTCTGACAGGAGTCTTTCTGTTAGTTTAGGCCAGTATTCTCCAGCTGTGTCCCCACTTAGTTATGAGGTTCCCCAAGGCTCCGTACTGGGGCCTGCTCGTTTGTCTTTTTTCTTCGTTTAAGGTCCATTTCTGAAATGCACAATATCTCTTTTCTTGTTTTGCAGACGATCTTCCGCTCTCTCTGCCAATAAGAACAGTGTCATGTTAACTTTCAGGCTCTCTTAGACTGTCTCAGCTGTGCAGTCGAGGATGAAGTCAAACTTCCTAAAGCTCAGCAAAAATAAAACAAGAATGATTTTATCTGGAAAGTCCAACCTCCTGGACGGATATGGCAGCGTTATCTGTCGGCTGCTAGCCCTGTTTCTTCATTTAAACTATTGTATCATGTTTTATTGTTCAAAGTTTAGTATTTATGTCAACATTGTTTTGACTCTGCAGTTGGTACAGAACTTCAGTCAAGTCTGTTCATTTTAAACGTGCTTCACAAAGAACTCCAAATACAATTTTTCTTAGGCTGGAACATCTGGAAAGGAAACATCAATATTGAAAGGTGAAAACAGGATTTAGAACATCTGGTGCCGTCAGTCAGCGTCTCTTTCAGGGAAGCTCTTCCATCCTTCAGCCAAGCAATGCTGCACCACCTACTGCATCCATGTGGTTGCATCTCGTAGAAGAAGAGTTCCAGGCTCGGAGGGGGACATGTCCTCCACAAGAATATGTCAGTGCATGTGTGAGAAGAGCTTCAGAGCTGTCATCTGCTCTGGTCACGTGGTTCTCTGCCGCAGGGCCGGCCCAAAGCATAAGCGAACTAAGCGGCTGCTTAGGGCCCCGTGACCACTAGGGGGCCCCCAAGAGTTAATTTTTTTTTTTTTTTTTGCGTGAGTGATGATTCATACATTATCAAAGGTATGTTATTGTACAAAAACACAATCATTAATATTATTACATAAACAATATTATGTTAGCAGACTATAGTAAACTACTGCTGGCATATTGACTACTGCCTCTCGGCTCCACTGGTGATGTGTTCATTCAACCCTGCATCGTGCACGGCACTTCCCATCTGAGGAGTAAGTTGAAGGCCCACCATGTTGCAAAAACGGACTAATCTGTCAGGAGCAGAGAAAAGAAAGAGGATGAGGATGTTTATCTAAGTTGAGTGATTTTAATTATAGTTCTAGTTTTTGTAGTACTTTGTTGTTGCAATTAATTGTTGTTGTTCCACTTCAAATTGTTGTTGCACATTGCTGTTGCAATTTTTTTTAAACCAAAAATAAAGTAGATAACGTGTTTACAGTAAATGGTTTATAAATGATCTATTTGATTATTTTGTTTCTTTTAGTAGGCCTACACTGAGTGTGTTTACATGGGAAGTTTAATTCATCTTTAATTCAGAATAAAAATTAAACCCGATTTAAAATGAGTAAAAATTACCATGTAATGAAAATGGCCATTCCGAATTAAACTTAATTCCGAAGTAAGTGGCTGGTTTATTCCGATTTTAAATCCGAATAGAATAATTCCGCGATAATGTATACACTCATTCCGCTTTAAATTAAGTCCTGTCTTTCTGCGCTGCTCGTTCCCTCGCCCGTCTGTCTCCATGACGCTTACCCGTATTTTCGCGACCATAAGGCGCACATACATTTTTTATTTATTTTTTTTTAAATGTGCCGGGCGCCTTATGAAACGGTGCGCCGTGTCTATTACCTGAATTACGGTAATGTAAGGCCGGCCACCATGAGAACGGTAAAAAGAGAAGCTGAGCTGTTTAATGCGGAAACAGAAGATGAAGACTTTTAAGGATTTGCTTGATGTGTAAAGTGAAATAAAATACAATCAAACTAAGTTTTGCTCCCGCTCTATTTTTAAATAAGCACACTTGTGTGTGTGTGTTCTGCAGCGCGTGTGTGTTTTGCATGTCGGGAACCGAGGATGCACCTGCCGTGGGGTTGTGGGCCCAGCGCGCCGCATCCCCGGGGCAGATCTGGCTGAAATGCCGGTGGTCTTTCCCCGGGAGCCCCTGCTACCAGTGCAGGCGGGTTCCTCCGGTCCCGGCCGGTCGTCACATTCCCCGGTTGAAGCCGCCTGATGCGCGCTGCTCCTCCCGACTTCCTGGTTCCCAAAGCGGGTCCGATCGAATTCTCCTAGTTCCCAGCCGCTTTGGGAGCAGGGATTTCTGGACTCCGTCCCAGGTCGGATCAGCTTCACCCGCCGAGATTTTCAGCCAAATCTGTCGGTTACAAACCCCGGTACCGGATCCCTGACATGCGCGTGTGTGTGTTTCGCGGCGCGAAACACACACATACTCATTTATGTTGTGCTTGCCTGCCACGCTGATGGACAGAAACGCCTATGGTGATTTTTAAAAGAAAAACTTTGCATAAGACGTTTCCAGCCGGAGTCATTATAACGGCGAATGAAAAGGGGTGGCTGGATGAAGGGATGATGATCAAGTGGCTGAGACAGGTCTGGAAATTCGGACTGGCGCAGCTGAATTAGCGGAGCTCTTTAATGCAGAAACAGAGGATGAGGACTTTGAAAGGTTTGATTAATGTAAAAACTGAAATAAAGTACAATCAAACTAAGTTTTACTATTTCCATGTAAACTCGAAGGAAAATAGTTTAATTCGGAATTATTTAATTCTGAATAATTAATTCCGAATTAAAAAACATCATGTAACCATGGCCAATGTAGATGACACTCAATATCACATTTAGTACTATATCACTTTAAATATTAAGTGTAAATCAACTCCAGGCAACTATAGATGGGTAAAAACCTGCCAGGCTGACAATAGGATGATGGAAACAACACTGCTGCAACTGTGCAGCTCTTTGACCTTTTATCTGTTGCTTCTCTGTGTGGCCAGTAGGGGCAGTTAGTGACTTTGCGAAATATCAATTGAAAGATTTTTCTGCGAGTTTGTTAATCTGTCGTCTGCTTCCATGGTCTTAATCACTTTGGATTACAATCTAACTACAACAAAAAGTTCTTACATCTAGTTTTACAAGTGTATTTGTAATGACAGGGAAGAACATGAAATAAGTTTATAGTGGGTGTGTCAATGATCAATAATCAGTATTATTGGCAGTAATAGAGGCCCCCAAAATCTAATTTTGCTTAGGGCCCCATGGAGGCTTGGGCCGGTGTTCTGCCATTCCTTGCTACCTGGCGAGAAATGCTACTTTGTGGTTCTGCGCACGCGCACAGTCGACTTATGGTTGAAGGCCTAGAAAGTATTAAAAAAAACATTAGAGGTGGTGACAAATGAAAGCCACTATCTATCCAGGTTTAAATGGAGACATTGATTTCAGTCCTTTTTTGTAACTTTTTTTCATTACAGATAGTGTTCTTTCTTCTCCTAGTTCCAGTATTTAATTGTTTAACAATTGGTGGAGCCATTTATTGGTCATGATCTGTTATTTCTCTTGTTTACATTTGTCCGCCCACCTACCCAGGTGATTTCAATCATCCCATTTAAGGAGAATAAATGTGTTGATTGTCCTGAGGAAGGCTGTGGCCGAAACACGTGGGCTGTAACCTATGGAGGATTTTTTGTGCCAAAATTAAATAAATAAATACATCATTAAAAAATTAAAATGGGAATTAAATATATCATTAATTAATTAAATGCGTCATTAATTAATTAAAATTAGAATGAAATATGTCATTAATTAAAATACAATTCATTTTAAGTAAAATATATATTTATTATTTCAGCATTTAATTAATTAATGACACATTTAATTAATGATTTCATGTTGCGTGTGAATCATGAAATGTAAAACTGCATTTAATTAATTAATGACACATTTAATTAATTAATGATATATTTCATTCCCATTTTAATTAATTAATGATGTATTTATTTTTTTAATTTTGGCACAAAAAATCCTCCATAACCCACTTTTCTAATCTTCTACATGAAATAGCCATTTCTAATAAAGGCTTTTTATATTTGAAAAAGAGTGCCTTGGATTTTTCTTCTTTTTTGATAATATGGGATGTTGAGTATTTGATCCTTCAAAATACACTAACCATGACATGAATTGCATTACACTTTGTGAACATTATACGATAAAGAGAAAAAAAAACAATTCTATGGCTTTATTTGATATTCATTCAGTCATTCGCCTTTATTTAGCCAGGCAGGTCATTAATAAACACATTCTTATTTACAATAACGGCCTGGCAAGCGACAAGGCCCACTTGGGGGAAAAGGAAGTGGTTTAGAGAATAAAACACAGTAAAATATAGCTCTGCAAAGGTAGAAAACCATTAGGTAGCATTTTTTGGCAAAGCAGCAGAAATGGTCAGAACAGCGGCCCTGCTCTGCAGTGGCGCCAAGATGCCAGTTCATTCAGCAGCTTCTGTTCATTCAGCATCTGCTGCCATCAGGGAGGAGGAGGAGGAGCAGGAGGAGGAAGGTGAGGGAGGGAAAGTCTTATGAATGAAGCCCAGGCTGCTGACGTCAATGGGGACTGCTTGACGCAGGTGTCACGTGTTATTTGGGGGGGAGAGTCTGAGCACTGTGGTCCAGGGCGCAGAAACACACGATCCCGGAGCTGGACGGAGGAGAGCCAGCGACCATCATCTGCAGCATCAGTGAGGACATAGTTATCATCAGCAGCAGCAGCAGCATCAGCATCAGCATCAGCAGCAGCAGCAGCAGCAGCAGCAGCAGCATCAGCATCAGCAGCAGCAGCGGGGATTCCTGCAGCTGCGTGACGCGGAGGGGAACCTGGGATCCCCGCAGCTCCCACTCAGCTGCGACAGTAAGTCCTGCTGGTTCTCCACATGTGGATAAGTTCTGGGTCCGACTTTAATCTGAGCGGATCTGCGCTCCTCCTCAGAGCCCGGATCCGCTCGTTTAAAGTCAGTCCCGACATCTTCATCATCCCCCCCTCATCCTCCTCATCCCCGTCGGTCTGAATGAGATGATGATGCTGATGATGCTGTCAGTGAAGCGCGCTCCCGTCCCCCCGCCGTCTGGGGGGTGCGCGCTCGGGCCGTTTCAGCCCAGATGTGACGAGCTGGGTCCGAGCATCCCCTGAAACCTGCTGCAGAAGAGGCTCTCTCTCTGGATCTGGCTCTGGAGGGAAGTTCCTGATCATTCAATTCAATTGAATTGAATCATTTTCTGAGAAGCAGTTTCAGCGCAGTGTTTCCAGAGACTTGAAATAAAGCCAACCATTTTATGATCAATAATAGAATAAAATAAACCCCTTTTCAATAATAAAATAAAATAAAAGCCTTTTTATGATCAATAAGGAAATACAATCAAACTGCAGGTTTTTCTTCTGCAGGATCATGTTTCCACGGTTCAACACGTTCCATGTCATACAGATGAATGCAGGTTGTTGTGACTCCACAGAGCAGCGCATCCACCTCCACCCCCCTCCCACCATCATCAGCCGTATCAAACAGACCTGAAACGCCCAACTACTGGCGGTGAACTGCAAGCACAGGCGACTGTGGGAAGAAAGAAAAAAAAGGGAGAAAGGAGAATTTTTTTCAGATCTTGATTGATCAGGTCTGAATAACTGGGGCAGATTAGAAGCTTAGGAGCAGGTCTGATGAGTGCAGGTTGTTGTGACTATAGAGCAGTGCATCCCAAAGCCATGCAGAGGCATGAAACAAACACCTTGTCTGACACGAGAATCAAACTTAGAACACGAAGAAATCTCAATTCAAACCTCATGTAAGCTTACTAATGGGCAGAAAGTTGATAGATTTCAAGATGAAATAGAAATATGATGATCAGAAAAATGGAGGTCTGGACCTTTATTAGCGTTTCCAAAGTCCCAGAAATCAGGCTGCACAGCTGGGTACTTTACAGGGAAGAAAAACTGGTTAAACTGAAGTTAGTTAGTTATTTCCTTCCACCCATCCATCCATCAAACGATCCCAAGTTCCATCATTACACCCGCTCTCTGCCGCCCTCTGGTGTTCAGTGCGATGCTCCACAGACGTGAGTTGTCATGTGAAGAGGACTCCTCACTTTGGGTTTTAGTTCAGACTATGGATAGAACCATAAGTTCTCTTCCAGAGTGTAGGCTGTAAAAGGAGAGCTGGACACACCCCTGTGACGTCACTCGTCAGGCTGGGGGAAGACAGGTGACATGAAGTTTTAGTGGGGACAATCACATGTCCTGCTGCAGCAACATTGGACCCGTTACAGTCGTGCAAACATCACCATGACTGACTGCAGGTCCCAGCAGAAGAGTCCAGAGCTGATCCATTGAGGCTCTCAGCTCTATAAGCAGATTAATGCCGGAGGAGCTGAAGCGCTGCTGGCGAGCACCTGCAATACGTGGAAAAATAAACTACACAACAAAAGGAATTTTCCTTAAAATATGAATGATTACATTCTGTTAATCTTTATTCACAACTTAACACAGTGACAGGTAGGGATGGGATTTGATGAGATTTTTTTACGATTCCAATTCCATTTTCGATTCTACTTAACGATTCAGTTCTTTATCAATCCCCTTATCGATTCTCATTTGGGGGAAAAAGGAAAGTTACCTAGTAGTTACCTGCAGTATTATTAGCCAAGGACATGCTAACGTTGCTGCTGCTGGGTTGACAACTACTGACGTTGGTCCGGAGCAGATCGAAAACACGACATTCATTGATTGTTATTGCATGCTGTGTGTGCAAATGTTTTTGCATGTTGATAGTATTTCCTCCCTTTGACAAAATATTAATTTGGCAAGTATTGCAAGTTGCCCTGTTGTCGTCTTTTTTACTGAATGTAACGTAACCAGACTTTCGAGCGTTTGTATCACTTGGGCGCCATGTTTACTATTGACTGCTGGCTTACGCACGACTGGAATCAAAAAGGGAATCGTTTGTAAAACTTGCAAACGATTCCAAGGAATTAAAACACTGGGAATCGGTTCTGAACCAGAACCGGTTCTTGATTCCCATCCCTAGCGGCAGGTAACCAAAAGTCCGCCTAATAAACATAAATCTGATGCTGTATTTCATTTTATCTGATGAGGTTCATAAACATCCCCCGAACAGTTGTCACGGAAAGTTTATCTGTATAAAATGCTTCATGTACGAGACAGTTCAAAGTGGTTTACCTGAGAGCTACAACTGAGAGTTTCAGCAGCCCTGATGCATTCTGGGTGTTTGTTCCACAGGTGGGGAGCATAAAAGCTGAAAGCCGCCTCACCGTGTTTGGTTCTAACTTTGGGTACAGAAAGTAGGCGTGACCCTGGCGATCTGAGGGTTCTGGTTGGTTCATCATGGACCAGGAGATCAGAGATGTGTTTTGGTCCGAAAACATTCAGAGATTTATAAACCAAGATTTTATAACTGGACTAATATGGTCCACTCTCTTGGTCTCAGTGAGGACTCGGGTCTCTTGGTCTCAGTAAGGACTTGACAGATTTTTCTGCCAGTATCTTAAGTGTTTCTGTTTCCTCCCTTGACCTGGTAACAACTTTCGATAGGGCAAAATGTCAAGCTACCATAAACGTTCAACGTGAGTAAAGAGGTCCACAAGGCTGCTGGGTGGAGGTAAATAAGCATTGTGCAGAGAAGAGAGAATGGTTGATGGTAGGGAACGGCATTTCTTTGAGGTGGTGGTATTTTTTCTTTAGAGCATACTGGGTACGAGTGACTTACCAGAGCTAACTCCATGGCTGGAAAGGCATGCTGTATCTGGTAGTTGTGATTGGGTCCGGTAGGAGGGGATACTGGGAATGACACGGAGGCACCATGGATGATACAGATGTCTTGCGGTACAGTGCGGAGGGGTAAGTCCTCTCAACTCCCGTGGAAACGTAGGGCTTGAGTTGCAATCCTAAAATAGAATAGTGCGTTCTGATCCGTCATCAAGTACAGCATAAGTATCGACTGATGAATTTCCATTTCTCAGCATTACATCAATGACTTTGAGCAGTTCTTTGTGGCTTTGTGAGCGTTACCATGAATGGTTGAGAGGCCTTTATGTGCATTTGCATTTGTCTTGAAATTGCTTTGATGTATTTCTGCACCTCTACCTCATCTTTACAGATGCAATGAAGACGTGTCTAGGCTCCTAAATGTAAAAAACTTCTAAAAGAATCCAGAAAAAGCTGTTTGTGGTGTTTAATGATTAACAGTCATTGAATATTGACCCTCTGCTGTCCCCTGTTCCTCTTACAGACGTCCCTCTCGGTGGTCCCTGCTCTCTGCGGCCATGATGGGACCCCATCACGCCTCAAGTGGCCTTACCCTCCTGGTCCTCGTCACATCGGCTTCTTTCCTCCATCTGTCCGCATCCAGTCCTCTCAGCAACCACGAAGATGGAGATGATCCACATGACGGTGCCCTCCCAGGACCTGCAGAGTCTGGAAACGGCGGGGTGGACGAAAGGTCGTCCATCCAGAGGGAGCAGGCAGAGGATGAGGAGGAGCTCTTCAAAGACGTTGATCCCAGAAAACTAGCTGCCGTTTTACTGGAGGCACTCAATCGCTCACAGGTGGAGAGGAGGATGGAGGAAGATGGGCGCGATGACGCGGAAGAAGAGACAAAGGCTGAGAGAAGGGAGGTTCAAAAAGACGAGGTCTCCCAGGAGAGAGTGGACAGGCACAGAGATGGACGGCAGGAGTTGGAGCTGCTGATGGCTTCGCAGGCCAAGGACAGAGATGAGGAAGAGGAGCGGAGGAAAGCGCTGGAGGAGGAGGAGAAGTTAACCGAGAGGGTGACCAGTCATACCACCAGCCAGATGGTCCAGACCCGAACGGAGCAGAACCCAAACACCTCAGCTGGAGCAGCAGAACGCGGAGCTACCCAACAACCAGGACCGACCAACCCAGAGGAAGAGGAGGAGCAGCTCAGCCCCGAGGAGCTGAAGAGTCTGGAGACCATGATGAAGGAGTTTCCCCGTCTGAATGCAAAAAGGGATGAGGGTTTGGAGCAGAAGCAGAGAGAGAGCAGAGCCTTCAGCAGCTTCAACGACATCAACCCCAGCCTGAAGGGCAGCGAGCTCGCCTGGTCCAAGAAGAAGCTCAAGTGGCAGGAGGAGACGCAGAAGGCCCTGCACTTCCCCCTGTTCCCAGGAGGCCGTGCCGAGGAAGGGAGGTACACAGCACCACCTCAGCCTCCCGCGGACCAGGAGGTGACGGGAGGCAATGACCTGGAGGAGGACGAGGACGAGCCGGCGCTCAGTCCGGAGGAGGAGGAAGCTCAAGCTCGAGAGGAGCAGGAGGAGATGATTAGGCAAGCGGCGGAGGCGCGGAAGGCCAAGATGGAAGAGGAGAAGCTGGCCGACATCGCCTCAGACATGTTGCTGCGCTACATGGGCAAGCAGAACCACGGCAACCGGAAGTTCAGCCCGGCTGGGTCCAGTGCTGCGGAGGACAAGAGGTCTGACGAGGAGCAGGAGCTCGCCGAGGAGAACGACATCGATCCTCAGACCATCGACAAGCTGATCGAAATCTCCAGCAAGCTGCACCTCCCCGCCGACGACGTGGTGGACATCATCACCGACGTGGAGAAGAAGAAAAGGAAGGATGTCCCGCCGGAGGTGATGTCCCTCTGGCAGCACCCTCCCCCCATCTCTCCTCTCTCCTCCTCCTTTTTTCCAACCAATCAAAATGCCATCCCTGTCTCCCGGCAACCGTCTCCTGATGCTAATGTCCTCAAGACCTGGTTCCAGGACAGGCACACACCTAAACCAGAGGATTTCCAGAATAAACTTCCCAAACCTCTGTTAGCCAGTCTTAGTTTCTGGCCCAAAGCAAAGCCTCTGCTGGTCAAACAGGACCGCCGGCTCAAATCCTCCCGGCCCGTTTGGACCGGATACCCCTTTTACCCCTACACCTACCCCTCTTTCCCACAGAGGAACCCCCTCCCGGACTACTACCCCGTCTATCTTCCTCCCGTCCGCAGGCCCAAACACCGCTACTTCATCCCGAAACCCGCCCCTCCCCTCAGCAATTTTATGGATGACTCCTTCACTTTGTCCCCCAATAGGCGGTACCACAGCTGGGTCCCGCCCCAGCTCCGGAAACCCCCCGCAGGCCTCCAGCGCAAGCCTTTCCACAGCAGGTACCCCATCTCCAAGGCATGGCCGCCCCCCCAAAGTCTGATCCCAGCTAGACAGAGGCCGTTTTCTGAGCCGGCGGTCAGACCTTCGGGGTCCAGGATCAAAGATGAAGAGCTGGAGAAGTTGATACAGCTGCTCCTCATGGAGAGACCCCAGAGGATGGACTGAAGGAGGGGCAGGAGGACTGAGAGAACAAGCGGGATGAAAAGAGGGGAAACTTCTTATTTTGTTGGGTCATGTTTTATTTGATTTAAGCGTGTTTTTTTCTTACTTGGACTGCTTGTGATTTCAACGTGCATGTACAGAGGACTGTCGGAGATGAGCACGATGAACGGGTCCATTGGAAAGCTTAATTTCACGCTAAAGTATCCCAGCATTCTCAGTTTGGACATTTCCCAATGCCAGTAAAACAGGATGAGTGGGATGAATGCGTCCATCGAAGGTTTGATGGCTGATCAAAGCCTTCAGGGACATCTGGGCTGGCATGTGTGGGGGACACCCAACACCTCAGCTGGACCTCTGGTGTCCCACACCAGCCGGTGGTCCGTTGTGCAGTGGCCAGTTCAGGGGTGGAATTGTTCTTGGGGTTCTGTTGAGTCCGACCAATCAGGTCCTTCCTCTCCGGACCGGGAAGATCTTTGTGTTTAGTTCTGTTGATGTGTGAAGTTGACAACACTCCAAATCAGAGAACAGGCTGGGAAACAATTGGCGCTTTTCCACTAGTACCTACTCAGCCCAACTCGACTCCACTTGCCCTTGTTTCTTTTCAATACCCAGATCAGAAGTAGGCGGGTTGGAGCGTGGCGTCCTCGTGGCCCCATCTAGCTCTCTCTGGATATTTTCCTCAGCCACCAGGTTTAAGAAGGTCTCCACCTCGGAATTTGACCATGGAACAGATTTCTGTGCTGCCATTGTTCGTCGAAAAAAATGAACATCCTGACTCAGACGTCTGACTCTAACCCCCCCGACCAATCGGTGGCCTGTAGTGTGAAGACGTCAGATGCAGCCCGACTCAGCCGCTTAGAACCTCGGCAGAGGAGTTACAGAAAAAGTATCTACTCGGCACATTAGACCCCAAGTGGAAAAGCACCAAACCGAGTGGAGGTGAGTGGGGCTGAGTAGGTACTAGTGGAAAAGCGCCAAATGTGACCTCCAGTCACTTTGACTTTCTTTGCAGACGGTATAAAACCAAGATATTTCATGTGTTTTCCCATCAGCTTGGTTCCTCCCAGAAGCCTCTGAGCCCAGACATGTCAATGCTGCTTCGCAAGACTAATAAAAGGCTGCTTTCTTTTTACACAGTAGAGTTTTAATTGTCATGAGTGCATCAATCTTTGTGCTGACAAAGGTTTCCATGGTAACCGGTCTCCATATGGTCCTATCAGCTGCCGATGGACTTTGGTTCTTGGTGCAGTTTCATGTGCAGGATCAAAGATCAGTTGAGACATAAAGAAATATGCAAATCCCTTCCAAGGTGTCCTCAAAGACATACCAATGGTTTTCTAACCAAGTAGAGATATTTAGTCCATCTTTGGACTAAAGTGGAAGTCTTTAGCCCATCTTTGGACTAAAGTGGAGGTCTTTAGCCCATGTTTGGACTAAAGTGGATGTCTTTAGCCCATCTTTGGACTAAAGTGGAAGTCTTTAGCCCATCTTTGGACTAAAGTGGAAGTCTTTAGCCCATCTTTGGACTAAAGTGGAGGTCTTTAGCCCATGTTTGGACTAAAGTGGATGTCTTTAGTCCATCTTTGGACTAAAGTGGAGGTATTTACCCCATCTTTGGACTAAAGTGGAGGTATTTAGCCCATCTTTGGACTAAAGTGGATGTCTTTAGTCCATCTTTGGACTAAAGTGGATGTCTTTAGTCCATCTTTGGACTAAAGTGGAGGTCTTTAGCCCATCTTTTCTCCTCAAAGAAAAGCAGCTTCAACGACGGATGCACCAGATCATGGCCACAGTCACCCTTCTGAAATAACATGCGCTTATTTGACGTCTTTACTGGGACTAAAATATCAGCACTACATATTTGTGTGTGACAGTGTGTGAGTGTGTGTTGTAGGTCTGAAATGCAACTGGATGAACATGAACACAAGCTGAAGCTGACGTGACAAAAACATGAAATATCTTGGTTTCACACTGCAGAGAAATAAAAGTTGAACTAAGTGTTTCTACTCCTGATTCGTTCTGATCCGAGGGGACTGGAACATGTTCTCTCTAGAAACCAATGCAAGGGTTTTGTTTCCTTCAACATGAACAGCAGCTTTGCAGCAGAAGTCCTCCCACGTCCAGCGAACCGCTGAGCGTGAGCCTGAAGCCCCAGAGAGAAGCCTGTTTGATGGAAGGGCACTGGATAACCACTCGCTGACTCATTCTCTTGCATCACTTCATGCAGCTTGTTGCCATGGTGCCAAACCCCTACGTGGCTGTCCTTTAAGCTGATGTCTGCAGAGGACCATGCAGCTGTGAACCCGACAGACACGAGGATGCCTTTAAGAAATCAAAGACTGCTTGGTTCCTCCAGGCGGCGACCGCAGCAGCCGAGACACCGTCGTTCCCGGGGGAGGTCGGTTTGTATCAAACCGATGACGGTTTACAGGACATGTCTGGCTACCAGTGGAGGAACACTGTTGGTTTGGTTCTGGGAATGACTTCTTCTAGGCTGATGTGGTTACCTTCATCTGGAGCAAACGTCAAACACGTGACGTTCATCTCATGTCTTTTGGCGCTTTTCCATTAGTACCTACTCATCTCAACTCTGGTTGGTTTCTTTTCCATAACAATTCAGCACCTGGAACAGAAGTAGGAGGTTGGAGGGAAGCTGCTGTGACGTATTTGATTGTGTGATCTAAACGAAGAAGTCAAGAACACTAAAGATGTAGAACCTGGAGATGATAGATGTGCTGCTGGGTCTGTGGCTTGTAGGGATGGGTGGTATGGACTAAAAAATGTATCACGATAATTTCTGGCATTTATCCCGATAACGATAAAAATGACGATAAAAAAAATACCAATTCATCTCCACCTTTGTAACTATAAATCTATCTCGCTCTCAGATCCACCATGTTTGTTACACAAAAACCTCATCAACGGGAATTTATCTTTCTTTCTTTCTTTCTTTCTTTCTTTCTTTCTTTCTTTCTTTCTTTCTTTCTTTCTTTCTTTCTTTCTTTCTTTCTTTCTTTCTTTCTTTCTTTTTTTCTTTCTTTCTTTCTTTCTTTCTTTCTTTCTTTCTTTCTTTCTTTTAGGCTAATTTCCTTCCTTCCTTCCTTCCTCCCTCCCTCCCTCCCTTCTCCCCTTTCCTTCCTTCCTTCCTTCCTTCCTTCCTTCCTTCCTTCCTTCCTTCCTTCCTTCCTTCCTTCCTTCCTTCCTTCCTTCCTTCCTTCCTTCCTTCTTTTTCCCTTCCTTCCTTCCTTCCTTCCTTCTTTTTTCCCTTCCTTCTCCCCTTTCCTTCCTCCCTTTCCTTCCTTCTTTTTTCCCTTTCTCCCTTTCTCCCTTCCTCCTGCTCTCTCCTTCCTTCCTTCCTTCCTTCCTTCCTTCCTTCCTTCCTTCCTTCCTTCCTTCCTTCCTTCCTTCCTTCCTTCCTTCCTTCCTCCCTCCCTCCCTCCCTCCCTCCCTCCCTCCCTCCCTTCCTTCCTTCCTTCCTTCCTTCCGTACATCGTGGATTTAACGCAGAACCATACATCAGCTTTACACAAAAACGTCATCAACGGGAATTTATCGTTTTTACCGCGAGATGACAAATTCTTATCGTGAGGGATTTTTTTGACGGTATATCGTGAACGGTAAAATATCACCCATTCCTAGTGGCTTGTGTTCGATATCAAGTTAAAAACGTTTTAATTTTTTGTTTGTTTGTCTCTGCTGCTGAAAAGTCAGCTGGAGCCGTGAGCAGCTATGAAGTGACGGAGCTCCTGGTGGATCTGGTCGTTCCTTATCGCCCGTCTAGCTCCCTTTTTAATTCTTTCCTCAGCCACCAGGTTTATGAACATCTGCACCTCAGAGGTGGATCACCAAACAGACTTTTGCTGCCATTGCCTGTCGAATAAAATGAACAAGAAGCCGCGAGATACAGCCCGACTCAGCTGCTTAGAACCTCGGCAGAATAGATACAGAAAAGTATCTACTCGGCACGTTAAACCCCTAGTGGAAAAGAACCAAACCAAGGCGAGTCGGGCTGAGTAGGTACTAGTGGAAAAGCGCCATTACTCCATCTCTGGTGTCTGGTCTCCTTCAGCCATGAGCCTGTAACCTTGACCAGGATGGAGAGGGGAACCTGAAGGTTGTCTGGACCAGGATGGGTGATCTGTTTCTCAGCAGCCAAACTAAAGACGTCACTGTGACGGTGGACGGGGGGGAAGAAAAGGTTTTAAACAAGTTTATGTACATTTTCATGATCTGTTAATATAATCAGACGAAGACGGGCGTTGGAAGTGAAAGGGGGCTAAAATGTGTCTGCACGTTTCTGTATACTTGCATCTAAAAATGCTGTTTTTGGAGATGAACAAGCATTCACTGAAAAAGAATAAAAAAATGTAAAAGAAGCAGAAACCATGAGGCGAGACCTCAGAAGCAGCGAGTGTTGGTGCTCTCTGACGTGTACGTGTCGCAACCATCTGAATAAACAAGCAGGATGGAAACCTGTCGGTGACTACTTCTGACGCCTGAACCGGGGACCACACACGCTCCCTCACAGCAGCGCTCCCTCACAGCAGCGCTCCCTCACACCAGCGCTGCCTCACAGCAGCGCTCCCTCACACCAGCGCTGCCTCACAGCAGCGCTGCCTCACAGCAGCGCTCCCTCACAGCAGCGCTGCCTCACAGCAGCGCTCCCTCACACCAGCGCTCCCTCACAGCAGCGCTCCCTCACAGCAGCGCTGCCTCACAGCAGCGCTCCCTCACAGCAGCGCTCCCTCACAGCAGCACTGCCTCACAGCAGCGCTCCCTCACAGCAGCACTGCCTCACAGCAGCGCTCCCTCACAGCAGCGCTGCCTCACAGCAGCGCTGCCTCGGACAGGCAGAGAGTTCGGACGCAGGTCAAGAAGGTTAGAACCACCAGGTCAGAACTACCAGTTTAGGATTGCTGGATTAAAAACACCAAGTTAGAACCACCAAGTTAGAACCACTGGTTTGGGACCACCCGGTCAGAACCGCCGGTTTAGAACCACTTGGTTAGAACTACCAGGCTGCGTCCGAAATTCCATACTTCCACCCTAATGAGTAGCAAAAACAGTATGTGAGATTTTTTAGTGCGTCCGAAACATTAGTACGTACTCAATAGTATGCTCTATCCATACTCATTCTGGAGAAATGTATTAGTGTGGAACAGAAACTTCCCACAATGCAATGCAGCGGTGTTTGGTTGCTAAGTGATACGTATATACAGTACTCGAGTTGAGGGGGGATGAGGGGGATGGCATCCCTCCTGAGATAAAAATGGTCAAAATAATCCTCTCTGTAAAACTGCCATCCCTCCTTTCCATCCCTTATGTCATTTCATCAATGAATGTGGTTTTACTGCTATTTCAACATTTAGAGTCATCACCAGAAAAATTACACCAGAAAAATAACTTATTTGACAATTTTCACCTGTTTCAAGTAAATTTTCACTTGAAATAAGTAGAAAAATCTGCCAATGGGACAGGATTTATCTTCTTATTACAAGCAAAAAAATCTTTTCCACTGGCAGATTTTTCTACTTATTTCAAGTGAAAATCTACTTGAAACAGGTGAAATGTTTTTGTTTTTTCCAGTGATGAGTCTTGTTTGAACTTTAATGAGATTTTTTATTAAAATGAGACATTTTTTCTAGAAATAAGACAAATATTCTTGTTAAGATTTTGAGTTTTATCCTGTGAAGGACAGAGTCATATTGATAAGTTCAGAAAACTGTTTTTTATTGTTGTGTTTTGATGTATTTGATGTAAGCCCAGTGGATATTTAAAGCTTACAGAAGGCTGCATTTAACTGCTGCTATGTCATTCCTGCAGTATTTCTGCAGGTGTTTTGGTCAGTGCTATTATTTGTAATATATTATATTATTTGTAATCAGCACAAATTATCTGTCCCCATATGATAAAATCCACCATCCCCCCTGATATTTTTTTCAACTCAAGTACTGTGTATATGTCATAAGTATAACATTAAGTATAATAATATTATTATATAATATTAATATTACAATATTCATATATAATAATATTATATAATGTCATCTTGTTTGGGCCAGGATAAACGGGAAATAGCGGAGCGGTGCTGCTACTGTTGCTGTGACACGTCACGTCCTCCCAACGGCAGGAAGTGACGTTTGCGCTCTTAATAGTACGTCAGAATGAATGCATACTACTGATATTTAAGTTAACTTTTTAGTACATACTTTTTAGTATGGTATTTTGGAAGCACCGCAGGTTAAAACCACTTGGTTAGAACAACCAGGTTAGAACTACCGCGTTAGTCTGGTCCAGTCCACATGACAACATGGGGTTTTGGGGCTCTGGTACATAAACAGTCCAGGTTTCAGATCAGGGCCACATTCATTTTCTTACATGGGTGATTTGGCAATTTTGACAAAGAAAACGTTGTTTAAGAAGTCAACAAGATGGCGACATTACAACCGTTTACCCAGAGAAATCACGCCTGCAAGGCTCCACCCGGAGCTGCTACCTTCAACAGTCTTCTGTAGCTCTCCACCTTTCCACTCGCTCAGTCTCAATTCAGTTTAATCAATAGAGGGATGCATGTGCATGACGTCACAGATGCGACTTCACAGCGAGTGGCAGAAAGACTGAGTGTCAGAAAGACGGAGTGGCAGCGTAAACTTTCAGTTTGAGCAACTGGAAAACCTCTAAAATGGGAAAGAGCTGTTGTACCATCGACTGTACTCATAGATTTAGTAAGAAATCAGAGTTATCGTTTTACAGACTGCCGAAAAATAAGCTTAAGAGAGACAAATGGATCGCTGCAATTCGCAGAAACAACTGGATTCCAGGCACCGAAACGTGGATTTGCGGTTCCCATTTTGTATCAGGTAATGTCGGATTTTTGGGTAGCTAACGTTAAACGGTCAAATCATAAAGTTAATTTTAATTTCACTAACAAATCCTGCCTTGAAGTAGGACCAAGCATCAAGACTTTTGTATGCCTTCAAGCTTTGCTTCGTGTATTTCCCTGGCGTAGAAATTAAGTACATATAAATATCAAGAAACTGGATTCGTTGCCAAATATTAATGTCCACGGACCACTGGTTCTTGGGGTAACTGTACGGGTCACTGTCAAGTCCAACTGACTTTAATTTAAGCCCATAATCGGCTGTTATCCCGTCTTCTCCACTAGTTGCAGCCCTTTTTGCTGATGTTTTGCCACTCAGTGCAAGTAAGGGGGCTGGTCTAGTGGGAAAGTGATGTCAATGCAGACCTTCTATTCAGTTTGGCTCTTACATCAACGCTACTGTGATTGACATAAGGTGGGCGTGTTCCATCCGGGTTTCATCCCGCCCCATTGAAACACAATTAAGCAAATTACAAAGACAAAGAGGCTTCAAAAGCACTGCTCAGAAACCTGTTGGGTAGTTGTCCAGTTCTGACATCTGTATCTTGATGAATACATCAAAGCCACTTCAGACTGATATCCTACCGAATCCAATCCGTGTGTGGACCAGACAGTAATTATGGGCAGGAGACGGTGAGACTGGACAGAGTTTGGTGGGACTGATGAGGGACCAGGACCAGGACCGGGAGCAGTTTGAATCAGGGCTTGGACCACACTGACGTTCTCGTTGGAGCATTTGAGGGAGTTTCCCAGTTTGCAGTGACTTCAGGCTTTAAATCAAACTTCCTCCAGATCCAAGACAACATGCAGGAGGTTTGAGAAACACACACACAGAAGTGGAGACGCCTCCACAAGTGTCAATCAATGAGGCAGTGGAGAGTTGGAGGCAGTGAAGCGTGAAATGATGTGGGCAGAAGACTGAGGAGGGTGAGGAAGACTGGGGGGACGAGGGGGGGGTCACAGAGCTGCCCACGCAGGCGTGCAGTGATTCATGATGTCACGTGATCAAGCTGGTGACTCATCCAGCATCATGCAGCCACTGCAGAGACTCACATCCCCACCCACAAGTTTATGCAGCATTTTAGAGGTTCTGATTTGTTTTTAAAAGAACTCTGGGAGCCAAAATAATAATAATAGTTAATAATAATAACCAGTACTCGAGTTGTAAAAAAAAAAAAATCAGGGGGGATGGTGGATTTTATCATATGGGGACAGATAATTTGTGCTGATTACAAATAATATAATATATTACAAATAATAGCAGTGACCACAACACCTGCAGAAATACTGCACGAACAACATAGCAGCAGTTAAATGCAGCCTTCTGTAAGCTTTAAATATCCACTGGGCTTACATCAAATACATCAAAACACGACAATAAAAAACAGTTTTCTGAACTTATCAATATGACTCTGTCCTTCACAGGATAAGTAAAATGGATCACTGCAAAAACTCAAAATCTTGAATATTTGTCTTATTTATAGTTAAAATGTCTCATTTAATAAAAAAAATTACACCTAAAACAAGACTCATCACTGGAAAAAACAACAATTTTCACCTGTTTCAAGTAGATTTTCACTTGAAATAAGTAGAAAAATCTGCCAGTGGAACAAGATTTTTTTGCTTGTAATAAGAAGATAAATCTTGTCCCACTGGCAGATTCTTCTACTTATTTCAAGTGAAAATTTACTTGAAACAGGTGAAAATTGTCAAATAAGTTATTTTTCTGGTATGTTGTTTCTGGTGATGACTCTAAATGTTGAAATAGCAGTAAAACCACATTCATTGATTAAATGACATAAGGGATGGAAAGGGGGGATGGCAGTTTTACAGGGGGGATGATTTGGACTGTTTTTATTTCAGGGGGGATGCCATCACCCCTCATCCCCCCTCAACTCCAGTACTGATAATAACTAATAATAATGGCCAATACTAAGTATCCCTGTGATTCAGCAGCTTGAAGATCCACCTTAAAGGGGACCTATTACGGTAATGTAAACAGGCCTTGAATGTCTTAAAAACAAGCTTTTCATAGTTTTTTCTAAATAAATTAGAAATTCAGCCTCTGAGGAATGTCTTTATCTTCCCACTCTCTAACCTCATTCTCTATGCGGGATTCTGAGTGGGAGGGGAGACACTGACTGCGTTTACATGCAGTCAATAACCCTTTTAAAACCCGAATATTCGGTCATGTAAACGCCAAACGGAATATCCCCATCAAACGGAACATGAATTTGTTTTCTGCACATGCTCTGTTCACAAGGAATCCTGGTCTTTTGAGTCCAGGAAGTTCTTATAAACACGGAGAAACACAAGACCACGCCTCACTTTTGGAGTGAGGAGGAGACTAATCACTTCATAAATGTAATGAAGGATATGAACATTTTGGCATTTGTAGACGGTAGAAAGTACCGGGATAGCCAGATTTAAAAGAAGGTGAGCGAAAAGTTGTGCGAAGCAGCATTTGTTTTGAATTTGGATACAGGAAGAAGAAGCGGAAATGACGGGATTTGCGTCATGACCTTCTCCGCGCGTCGCTGGTTTGATCCAGATATCCCAAATGATTAATTACCATGTAAACGGAATATTCCTTATGTTTCAGTAACCGTAATATTAGCAATAACCCGAATTTTGACTGCATGTAAACGTAGTCTATGATAATGAGGCTCTGTGCCGATTGGCTGCCTGAATGACGTGTAGCAGGGGAGGGAACAAAGCATTGCTCTGGGCAGAAGAGCAGCGGCTGCGTACACTATTAAACCGTGTCCTAACTGCATGCAATGCGAGCGTCAGCGACAAAATCAATTCCATTGCTTTATTTTCTATTGGACTGTCCTAACTGGCCGCGAACGCCGTTTTGAGCTGAACATTTGTCGGACGCCCAGCTTCTATTTTCTTCCTGCTGCTCGCGTTGAAAGCCGGTTGAAAGCGCTGTAGGAAACAGTCACGGATGAGGAACGGCTGATCCAGTTAGTTGAAATGAGAAGTTTTCTCTATGATTCCTCCTCATTTCACCACAAAAACCTCAATAAAGTGGCAGCTGCTGGAGGGAGATGGACAGAGAGCGTCCGATGTCACGCAGTGTGACGTGATAGTCGGACGCTCAAATGCAGTTACACGGTTTTATAGTTGTGTCTGTGGTTTGCATTTTGGTAACATACAACGGGAGCAGAATCCGAACGGCTCGTAGAAGCCACATCACACTGGACGGCTCATCCGTGCGGCTGTACGGTCCATGTACTTCGCGGCCAATCCGTTTTTTGTTTTGAAATGACCAAATAAAAATAGAGATATAATCCAAAATAATCCGTTTCCCATCTTTTGTTTTGATAATAAAAAACGGAAAACGGATCGTTATCCATTATCCGTTATCATTGATGTGTTTGAAAATCAAAATTGGGAAAACTCTTTTCTCTATTTCCTATTCGTTTCCAACGGGGGGGGGGGCAGTATGTTAGAGTTCAGTACATGTTATTGATTGGACGCTGCAGCTGAACGGACTGTCACAACATCACTGCAGTTTCATGACGGAGTAAAGAAAGATTAGATTAAACTCATGTTTCACTCCCATGTTTCATATTTGATTTATTTTCTGTTTCAACATTAAAAAAATCTAAAACTGTTAATTTTCAATCTGATCAACAAAAGAACCAGAAACAACTTTCTTCATTTATTACTGCGCATGCGCAATCCCCCCATTTGTCCAATCCTTATTTTCAGTATCCTTGGAAACGAATAGGAAATAGAGAAAAGAGTTTTCCACTCGCTGTTTTAATTCCCAATTTCGATTTTCAAACACATCAATGAAATCGGATAACGGATAACGATCCGTTTTCCGTTTTTTATTATCAAAACAAAAGATGGGGAACGGATCCGGATTATTTCTCCATTTTTATTTTGTAATTTCAAAACAAAAAACGGATGGCTGCGAAGTACACGTTCCCCGTACAGACACTGCAGAATTTGGTTGCTTTCCTCCTCTGAGTTGGCAGGCTGAGGGGAGACCACTTTATACTGTTAAAGCAAGAAAAAACTTGTTTTTTATAATAGGTCCCCTTTAAGTAGTCTTTCAGTTCCAGCTCTGGACTATGACCAGGTTCAGGTCTGGGTCTGGATCTGGATCTGCGGGTCAATGACCACCGGAGACCGGAGCCAGACCAGCGGTGTCTCTACAGATCACCGGGGACCAGATTTTGACCTGCGGTTACCTTTGGATCCACTGATGTCCAGGTTAAAACGTCCAACTTTACAGCAGAAATGTCCTATCCTTCACATTTGATTAAAAAAAAAAAAAAAAAAAAAAAAAAAAAATATATATATATATATATATACCGTATATATATATAATTTTTTTAAAAAATAAATATAAATATATATATTAATAAATATATATGATATATTAAAAATGCATACATATATGCCTTAGGTTTTTACCAACATGGTATTAACCATTAATATATATGAAGACAAAAAAAAAAAGAAAAGAAAAACATATATACAGTCTGGTTAAAAGCAGTTTTGGTCTCCATGGTTACGTCTCACATCCATGACGACCGTTCGGGCAGATTTCTATGAACTTCATCTGGGAGATTCTGCAAAGCCACATATTCATGTAGAATTAGGTGCGTGGAGCGCGGTGGCGACACTTGAGACCAGCATCAGTCACCCGCAGCTCGTTTCATTCAACCAAGAAAAGCCCGACTCGTCAAAGCTTCAACTTTTATTGTTGTGTGAAATAAAAAAAAGCAGCAGCTGCAAACAGCAACATGTTTGCTAAAACAAGACAACTGTCCAACACTTGTGGAGCCGAGCGGCTCTGGAGGGGGAACAGCACCTCCGAATCTTCCAGCAGCGACGGGTCCGGAACCAGGCAGAGGAACCGGGCAGAGGAGCCGGACCGTCACAGCACGTCAGCTTCAGCCAGTCCCAACCCAGGTTTGCGTCTCAGCAACTTCAGAGGAACCATGAAGGGGTTGAGGGGGGGGCAGGGAGGGCAGGCCTCCGACACGCTGCCCTCTGCAGGCCGACCCAGGCAGCTGCTCCTCCCGGACGCCTGGTTCTGAGGCTGCTCCTTCACCCGCTGCCTGTCCGTCGGCCCGACACCCGGAGCTCCGTGTTCTCCTCCTCCAGAACTCAGCCGGTTCCTCACCTTCGCCGACATCTCCGCGGCCGTCCTGGAGTCGGCGGGGGCCGAGAGGAACCGATGCATCTGAAACAGGGAGAGGAGCCGCCCGTTAGTCCAGCACGGAGAGGAGCCGCCCGTGGTCAATCTCAGCCGCCCCCATGCAGGCTATGCTCGCCGAAGCCAGAACCGCTGGATCGGACCTTCAAGGCGCTTTTCCACTAGTACCTACTCAGCCCGACTCGACTCGGTTTGGTTCTTTCCCACTAGGGGTCTAAACGTGCCGACTAGATACTTTTCTGTAACTACTCTGCCGAGGTTTTTTTTTAATTTTTTATGAAACTTTATTTCAATTCCAGAAAATACAATAACATTAAAATAAATGGCAGGCATCATTCAATAATATAAAAAACAAACATACATAGGGATCATCTTAGTCCAAAAAATATAAAATTGTTCTCTTCACAAAAAAGCTACAATAAAGTGCAAGTAGTTTGTGACATTAACAATTACACTAAATAATAAAAGACAATACAATACCTTCAGATATCCATAAACATTTCTTTTATGAGGTTGACAGTGGTATTACATTTTTTGTTATTAACCAATTGTTTTGTCTCAAAATATATTTAAAGGGAACTAAGGATGGACAGGATTTGGAGAATTTTGCCTTATGAATGTGAAACTTAGCAACAAGAATCATTAAGTTGACCAGTTGTTGAATTTTGTAATTTTGGTTTTCGTAATATAGTAAGATATCTTTAGCTTCTAATTTAATTACATTATTAGTTTGTATGTCAAAAAATTCTTCAATTTTTTTCCAGAAACTTAAAGTATGTTCACATTCATAAAACAAATGTATGATGGTCTCTTCGTCATGTTTACAAAATACACATCCGCTATCAATGTCTACAAATTTGGATATAAGTTGGTTGGTTGGGGTAAATATGATGTAAAATTTTATATTGGACTTCTTTTACTTTGTTTGTGATTGCAAATTTATAGGGAAGGAGCCACGCTGTTTTCCATTGAATGTCCGAAAAATGGGAGTTCCAAACAAATTTCCCTCTTGGGGTTATTTTCCTTTTACTGTAGAAGTAGTTTCTTATGTGTTTATTAGTGCACTTATTATTTCTAATATCTATACCGTCAACAAGAAGGGAGAGATCCTTCTCTTGTATTCTGCCGAGGTTCTAAGCGGCTGAGTCGGCTGCATCTAACGTCATCACACTACAGGCCACCGATTGGTCGGGGGGTTGGCCAATCAGATGCCTGAGTCAGGATGTGATATAATTTCAAGAGCGACTCGCGGCTTCTTGTTCATTTTTTTCAAAGAACTTTTTTTTTTTTTTAAATGAATTTGGATTATATTTAAAATCTTTAAAACTAATAACTGAAACAAAAGCACAAAAAATATGTTAAGTGTAAAAAGTAAAGTAAAAAGTGTTAAGACATTTTCCCACTGATTTAGAAGACTGATATCCTTACTTACCCCTTGTATGTTGTATTATTTTACTTAAATGTCATGTATTTAATTTATTTATTATTGTTTGTACCTTATTTTCATATTATATTACTGTATTATTGTCATGGGACATTCAATCTCTATACACTTTATTCTCATGTTTACATACACTGTCCAATCTACTGTTCCCTTTATCAACCTCATTTCGATTACAAATGTATTTGTATGGAATGTATATTTGTCATGTTTGTTTCATAATGAACCTTTGACACGAATAAAGTAAGTAAAAAAATAAAAATAAAATAGAACAATGGCAGCACAGAAATCTGTTCCGTGATCAAATTCCGAGGTGGAGACCTTCTTAAACCCGGCGGCTGAGGAAAATATCCAGAGAGAGCTAGATGGGGCCACGAGGAATGAAAAAATATACCAGGAGTTTTCTCAGTCCATGTCTGCTCAAGGCTAAACGTCACAGCAGCTTCGCTCCAACCTCCCTACTTCTGATCTGGGTGTTGAAAACAAACGAGGGCAAGGAGAGTCAGGCTGAGTAGGTACTAGTGTAAAAGCGCCACTAGTGGAAGCAGGTTCCCGGAACACACAATGGCCGTACCTGGATCAGGTGTTTGCGCAGGCTCTTGCAGTCCAGCAGAGCCAGCTCCTCCGGCAGAGACATCAGCAGGTCCAACACGATGGCGCTCTCTGGAAGACAACAAAAACACGGCTGAACCAAGAGACGTGTGAAGAGTCAAGCTCACCCCTGAGGCGTCCCGCCTGGGACGTTTGGACTAGAAACGTCTGTTGTCAGTTAGGGACCCTCCTCTACATCCAACCCTGTCAGACACCAAGAGTCAGATGGTTGTTAAAATGACAGATTTCTTCTTCTTTGTTCAGCGACCACAAGGGGTGTAACAATATATCGTGCCACGAAATTTCGCGATACAAAAACGTCACAATACGTGTCGTGGAGGTGACAAACTGTATCGCGATATTGCGTTATTAATATTAATCTATTGTGTTGACTAGTAACGCGCATCTGACCGCGACTCGACCCGCGGACCAAAATCCTACTCCGCTCAGAAGAAACTAGTACCGTTTTGCGGTCCCGATCACGGGACTCTTGCAGGGTTTTAAGCTCTGAACTTTTACTTATGTAAGGCTGGTGTAGAGTTAAGCCTTACCTTATTAAATTAAACCTTTTTGGGGTCGTGGGTAGGATAAACACGGGGAAACTTCTGCTGAGTTCCAGTGTACTTCAATGTCCCTCAACAGTGTAGGATTTTAGAGCATCAACACAGCAGCTAGTGCCGTACTGTGGCGTATCACTCCGCCCAATCTAAAACAGACTAATCACTACAGATAAACTGACTAGTGTCATTATAGTCCCTGATTTACATCAGAATATAAAGAATAGATTTATAAAATAATGAACCCTGAATTACCAAAATAACCTTCTTAACAAAAAATGAATCTCCTCTTACACTTATAAGGTGAGCATGAATCAATATTTTTTTATGATGTAAAATTGTATGTATTTATTTACTTTTATTTATTTAATTTTAGTTGTTAAATTTCTGGAAAAGTCAAATCATACATGAGAGAAACTATTCAATTTGTGGCAAAATATTATTACTTGTATGAAACTGAAGATGCATAATGCAAACCTGACATTTACTTTTAGTTCAGTTTGTGGAAAATGGTTGGCCTGGCTTTCTCTTTAAAACTTAAACAGTTATAAATCATTACAAACTGGAACAATAGGGCAAACGCACAGTATTGTTTTGTATTTTGTGTCTTTCAAATAAAAAACATTTTTTCCAGTTATATGTTCCTCATTCAAGGTTGTTAAAAAAATACTGCTATAATATCGTATCGTATCGTTATCGTGAGATTAGTGTATCGTTACACCCCTAGCGCCAGCGTGGTCTCTTACTGCCTCCTACTGGCTAGCAGCTGCTGTTGAACTCGTTCTGATGGGAACTAACGCCATGGATCCATTTTACTGATATCCTGTCACATGATTCTGTTGTACCCCATCAGCTCTGCTGCTTTCAGTTGTATATTTGTGTCTGACTCCAACTAGTTGCAGAACTTTGATCCAAATATATGATTGTGAGGTGGATTGTAAGGCAATGACAGCTGTTATTCCTGAGATCTAGTTTGTCCAACATTTTTACTGTTAATAACCGATCCAGGAGAGTCCAGACCTGCTCAGAACCAGGTCTGAGGGGCTCACAGATGCTCAACCAGAACCAATAATAACCAGACGGAGGCTTTATAGAGGGTTTGCATTGACGTCACTTCCCCACTGGACCAGCCCCCTTACTCTCACTGAGTGGCAAAAACAGCTGCAACTAGTGGAGAAGACGGAATAACCGCCGATTATGGGCCTAAATTAAAGTCAGTTGGACTTGACAGTGACCCGTACAGTTACCCCAAGAACCAGTGGTCCATGGACATTAATATTTGGCCACGAATCCAGTTTCCTGATATTTATATGTACTTAATTTCTACGCCGGGGAAATACACGAAGCAAAGCTTGAAGGAATACAAATGTCTTGACGCTTGGTCCGACTTCAAGGCAGGATTTGTGAACTGAACTTTATGATTTGACCGTTTAACGTTAGCTACCCAAAAATCCAACATTACCTGATACAAAATGGGAACCACAAATCCACGTTTCGGTGCCTGGAATCCAGTTGTTTCTGTGAATTACAGCGATCCATTTGTCTCTCTTAAGCTTATTTTTCAGCGGTCTGTAAAACGATAACTATGATTTCTTGCTAAATCTATGAGTACAGTCGATCGCACAACAGCTCTTTCCCATTTTAGATGTTTTCCAGTTGCTCAAACTGAAAGTTTAAGCTGCCACTCAGTCTTTCTGACACTCAGTCTTTCCGTAACCCGCTGTGAAGTGGCATCTGTGACGTCATGCGCATTCCCTCTAGTAACTTACCCATGGGGGTGAGGCGGCAACCCTCCTTGGGCTTCTGGGCAGCACTCAGGAAGTTGTAGATCTTCTCAAAGTCCACGTTGAATTTGGCTCCAGATACCCTTTTGCTCTTTTGTTTGAACCCGCTGCTACCTGCAGGAGTGGTGGTGGCGGTGGAGGAGGATGTGACAGCAGACGGTAAACTGGTTGGGACGGATCTGGAAGTGCTGGGGAGCTGAGAGCTGGAGGACGGCTCAGAGACCGGGCCGGGATGCTGCTCGGTCGTCGGCCGCGTCGCTGCCGTGGAGCTGATGGCGGGTGGAGCCGCTCCTGCAGAGGGACCTGCGGTCGGGGAGGAAACCTGACCGGCCACGGTGGAAGTTGGAGAGGTGAAGGAGGGGACGGATAAAGTCCCGGCAGCGGGAGGGAGCTGGCGCTGAGGTGGACAGGTCTGCAGATTCTTCACCACAACTACCTGAGACGGTGCTGGGAGTCTCCTGGCTGGACCCTTGGTTGGAGCGGGAGTCTTGAACATCAGGAAAGGACGTCCTTGAACCTGTGCTGAAGGACATAAAGGTCTTATATGTTCAAAGATGTCGTCATCTGTGAGCCTGCTGGACAAACTGAGGTTAGGGATCACACAGCGTGGCCTTGGCCGTGCATCTACCGGACCAACGTGTCTGACAAGGGGTGTAACAATATATCGTTCCACGAAATTTCGCGATACAAAAACGTCACAATACGTGTCGTGGAGGTGACAAACTGTATCGCGATATTGGATTATTAATATTAATCTATTGTGTTGACTAGTAACGCGCATCCGACCACGCGTGCCGACGAAAATCTGACTCCGCTCAGAAGAAACCAGTACCGTTTTGCAGTCCTGATCACGGGACTCTTGCAGGGTTTTGAGCTCTGAACTTTTACTTATGTAAGTCTGGTGTAGAGTTAAGCCTTAACTTATTAAATTAAACCTTTTTAGTAGGATAAACACGGGGGCAACTTCCTCCGAGTTCCAGTGTACTTTACTGTCCCTCAACAGTGTAGGATTTTAGAACATCAACACAGCACCTAGTGCCGTACTGTGGCGTATCACTCCGCCCAATCTAAAACAGACTAATCACTACAGATAAACTGACTAGTGTCCTTTATAGTCCCTGATTTACAGAATATAAAGAATATATTTATAAAATAATGAACCCTGAATTACCAAAATAACCTTCTTAACAACTTAACTTGAGCATGAATCAATCAATGATGTAAAATTGTATGTATTTATTTACTTTTATTTATTTATTTAATTTTAGTTGTTAAATTTCTGGAAAAAAAAAAGTCAAGTCATACATGAGAGAAACTATTCAGTTTGTGGCAAAATATTTTTATTGTATGAAACTGAAGATGCATAATGCAAACCTGACATTTACTTTTAGTTCAGTTTGTGGAAAATGGTTGGCCTGGCTTTCTCTTTAAAACGTAAACAGTTATAAAGAACAATAACAATAGGGCAAACGTACAGCATTGTTTTGTATTTTGTGTCTTTCAAATAAAAGACCATTTTTTCCAGTCATATGTTCCTCATTCAAGGTTGTTAAAAAAATACTGCTATAATATCATATCGTTATCGTGACCTCAATATCGTGTATCGTACCGTATCGTGAGATTAGCGTATCGTTACACCCCTATGTCTGACGGTCCTGACCCACTAAGACATTCCCCGGAATCAATGTTACATCTAATCAACGTTTATCTTTGTTAGATCAAAGGCCGTACCCTCCTCCAAGGCTCGTTCCCTCGGACTGGGGCTGGGGATCGAATAAAATGTCAAGAATCGATTCGATTCCGATATTGATTTGGGTTGGCGTTATTAAAAAGGTTTTTTCAGCTGTTGCATGAATTATATGACTGTAGTTATGCAACATATTAATACTAGTATTATATTGAGATTCAACAACAAGTACTGGCAGCTAATGATGCTGTAAGGACCAATCACCTCCCAGAATGCTGATAGAACTGCTTTCAGAAACATGTGGGCAGAATTATCAAACAGATCCAGGGCAGCAAACAGAGACGGATGAAATCGGTTTTAGTTTTTCCCATTTTTGAGAATTTGGTTTTTAGCATTTTTTGCAAATGTAACTCCAAGAAGACAGTATATAAAGAAAAGAAATACAGACAATTTATGCAATTATAACTGAAAACTTTAATAGTTTCATACCTTTAAACATAGTTAAAGGCAAAAACATGGCACTAGTTATTCTTGTGTCCAACAAACTCCTTTTTAGGAATAATAATAATAATAATAATAATAATAATAATAATAATAATAATTTAAAAAAATATCGATCTTTAGACATACAAATCTATTTTTAGGAATTAATATGAGAATCGATTTTTTCAACACAGGCCTACCTCGGGCCGCCCGGCAGGGCGTTGCGTTGGGCTCGCTGGAGTCGTTATCCGACGCCGGCCTGCCGACCAGAGGAAGGTCACAGTTCCTCAGAGTGCAGGGCTCCGTGGACGACACCATCAGCACCTGAGGAGACAGCAGTGAAAGGGGGGAGGTCATGTGATCAACTCCACCACAAAACCAGGGCTAGTGAGGATGTTGCTATGCAGCAGCAGCCGTAACAAACTAACTAAATAACTTACATCCTTGTGTGGAACGTTAAGGGTACGTAAACTTTCTATGCAACTGCTCATATGCGTGACATTTTGACTTTTTTCTCGAAATTGTACTTCAACATTAATCTCAACATTTCGACTTTTTTCTCAACATTTCGACTTTTTTCCTCTAAAATATTTTTATTTTTCTCCTGCCTGGCCCTAATACTCCTCCGTACCGATAGGTGAAATCACTTTGTTGTTTTACTGAACTGAACCAGGTTGTCCTGTCCTCATTTGAACTTAATCTGTGCACGATATTTAAAGATTTACAGTCCAGGACTCCGCTCAGATCACACATCGCAGAGGACGGGAGACACAGTGATGTCCCTCCTCCTGACCAATCAGCAGCTGCCTGTGGTCCTACCTGGTTAAAAGGAGACGTAACGGTCTCTTCAAGCGTTCCGGCCACGACAGACGCCATGTGCATCCACTCCTCGATGGGCTTCCTGGACTTCCTCTCCTTGCAGCTCCTCGTCTGCAGCTTGAAGCCAGTATAGGAGATCACCTGGTTGACCAGCGAGTCCAGCACGGAGGTGACCTGTCGGGGGGAAAAACCCACATGTGACTACGGACGCCCTGCACCCACCGCAACCAGGCGGGACACTCTGATTATCAGATACATTAAAGGAAGCACAGTCGGGTAGTCGTGACCTCTTTGCTGGTGAACCCAACCTGAACAGCTGAGACCCAGTGGTGCCACCAGGGGTGGCCATGGCCCCCCCTACAAATTTGCTGGCCACCCCACTGGACTCAATAAAAAAAAAAAAAAAAAAACAACACTTGCCGGTCACATAGATTCTATCGTCAGTTATGCGTTTCATCCCAAATCATTTGGGCCAAATGAATATCACTAGGTGTTTCCTTAAGTATTTCTGAGCCTAATAATAATAATATATACAGTATATATATATATATATATATATATATATATATATATATATATATATATATATATATATATATATATATATATATATATATATCTTAGATAGACTCAAAAACCAAGCATACGAAGAAAAGAACACTGTCCCTACGGTGAAACATGGAGGAGGCTCAGTAATGTTTTGGGGCTGCTTTGCTGCATCTGGCACAGGGTGTCTTGAATGTGTGCAAGGTAAAATGAAATCTGAAGACTATCAGGCATTCTAGTGTCAGAAAGCTTGATGGAAGTACATATCTTGTTTACTTGAATTAATGAACTCATTAAATCCAGGGCTTGACCGTTTTCAGTGTTTTCCGCCAATAGAGGGCGCTCTCATGCAAGTGCAGCTTTCCCTGGTCAAAGTTAAGTAAGTCAAAGAGCAAATGTTTACATAGTCATAAAATAAATTATTTTGTGTCTTTGAAAAATACATGTCAAATGTTCAAAAAACCTTGTTTTTTACTTAATGAGTGTTGTTAGAGTTAATTGATTGGCTATTTATTTACAAATGTAGCCACAGATCAAGACAAAATCAATCTTGTATGGAAAAAAGCATCAAAAATCACAATAATCAAAGAATCGTGGCACCAATAATCGAATCGAATCGACAATCGTTATAATCGAAGCCCCAATAATCGGAAACAAATCGAATCGTGAGGTACCCTTGTTTGCACACCCCTAAAAAAAAATATATATATATATATATATATATATATATATATATATATATATATGGGCTGTTCGATTAATCGATTTTAAATTGTAATCGCGATTATGTAATTAGAACGATGTTAAAACGTGAAAATCGTAAAATCGATTTTTCACTTTTTTTTTTAAATTTTTTTTTTTTTTACCTTGTCTGCACACATATTAATGATTGATACTAGGGCTGTTCGATTAATCGATTTTAAATCGTAATCGCGATTATGTAATTAGAACGATGTTAAAATGTGAAAATCGTAAAATCGATTTTTCTAATTTTTTTTTTTTTTTTTTTAACCTTGTCTGCACACATATTAATGATTGATACCATATTAATGATTGATGGAAATACCTCTCAATACCTGCGACAAGTGCCCCATGGGAGAGGCTCTTTAGTGTAGGAGGGGGCGTTGTAACATGCCACCGGGCATCCCTCAAGCCAGATGCGGTAGACCGGCTCGTGTTCCTTGCAAAAAACTTGCCAATGTGAATATCAAATGTAATGACTGACATTACACACCTCTACCTCCTTCATGGGTTGCATTATTATTTAGCATGCAAAGATCCAGTTTAGTTTAATTAGAAAATGTCTTGTTTTATTTAATTGGAAATATAACTTACTGTATGTTTGCAAGTGCTGATTTGCTGATTTTCTTTTTCAGAGATAAAACTTTATATTTTATTATATTTTTTAAAACTTTTTTTCAACTTATTTTACAGAGTTTTGCACTTTATTCATTCATTTTTGGTTTAATAAGAGCAAAGTTTGCACTTAAAGCCCAATGGGGCAAATGTTCAATAAAAAAACTGCATATTTGAAATAATTTCTTTGCCTTTTGTCAATTCACAAAATAATCGTAATCGTAATCGAAAATCGGATTTTGAGAGAAAAAAATCGAGATTTTATTTTTGGGCAAAATCGAACAGCCCTAATATATATATATATATATATATATATATATATATATATATATATATATATATATATATATATATATATTAAAACACTAAATCTACTGACCATAGACCCCTTTCCGTGTTTGTAAACAAGCAAGCTGCGCGCGCATTGTTGCGGCAGAAAGACGGAGTTCATGACAGTTTACACCAGCCGATTGACGGAAAAAGATCGTGGAAATTACGTTACTAAACTAACTTTGGCGGATGGAAAGCAACTTCCTTCCCGGAGGAAGATATCACAAAGTGGCCTGATGTCCAATGGCCGGATATTCATCTGTATTTGGTTGAGAAACCTAGTGTTTACTCAGGAGAAGCTGCGACACTGTCAGCAGCTGTCACAGCTGAAGTTTGTAAATAATTATGACAGTCAACTCAATGTATTTTATACACTAGACATTTTAAGTTATTTTATTATTTCATATTTATTTAATTTATCTTATTATTTTTGTTAATTTACTGTGTCCCCTTTGTTTCTTAATGAGTTTCATTAAGCATTGCCTTTGAATGAAAGCCATGTCATGTGTACCTTTGTCTGTGCTGGCTGAATGAAGTTGATAGTTATTTAAAAAAAATTAAAAATTAAAAATTATATGAGCTTTATTGTCCATCCTGCATCTCACATTATCACCATTAATTTACAGAAACCTATTCCCACTAATATGATAAAAAGAAAAACATTAAAAGGCATATAATGCAAAATACTGTTTTTTAAAACTTAGTTCATTATTTTTAGGTAAATTCATTATTTTTATTTGAGGGTTTGTGGGGATTAATATATCTATAATATACCTGAGTTTGATATACAACACATATAGTGAATATATGTATATTTGTGCAGCATATTTACAGCTGTGGAAGTTGGATGTTTGTAGCTTTAAAAAGAGAAAATAATCAATACATTTACACAATCAGTGAGAAAAAACAAATAACTCCGGTAGTTTATTAGCAAAACTTTAATAGTCAAGTAAATCATTAATGGCTGATATTCAATTCATAGTCACAGCTCCAAATCACTGATGAGAAAATAAAAAAATGTCAAGACTTGATGTTATTATTCAGAACCCTTATTTCTTAGATTTTTTCGGAACAACACTTTTGCTAAGGTTTGTGAGACTAGCACACACAATAACAATATCATCATTATTCCTCTGGGAATTGCAAAAAATGTATGTTCCTCAGGATTTCGATTTGTACACCCGTACACACAACAGCTGGTGGGCATGTTGTTCTTCTATAACGTTACTGCAGCTCCAAAAACGCAACTTAAAAAACAAATCTTCCCTCGCTCTAGTCAAACTCATACAACTTCTGCCGCTCTTCTGCCGCAACAATGCGCGCGCATCCTGTGATGACGTAGGCTGGAAAGGGGTCTATATGAGGGAGGGAAGGGGAGAGGGGTGTGGTGTGCTGTTTTTTTTTTTAAATGTACTTATTTATTTTTTTCTTATATTATTATTATTATTATTATTATTATTTATTTTGGTTTAATTAATGTTATGAAAAGTTAAAAAAAAAAGGGGGGAAATATTGATAATTATACTGTTATTGTAAATCTTTTTTTAAATTTTTTTAATGCCCTCAATAAAGATATCTATACAAAAAAAAATCTTCCAAACTCTGCCAGCCCTCACCTCCTCGAGGGAGCGGGTCGGCACGAATCTCTTCACGGCTCCGTAGTCCAGGTCCCGCTTCCCCCCGCCGGCCCCGCTCAGCCTCTTCAGGCCGCTCAGCAGCCTCCTCCGCTCGGCTATGCCCCACTTGCCCTCCTTGTACAAGCTCCGCGGCTCCGGCTCGGCCCGCTGGCCGACCCTCGGGGTCCGGGTCCGGGTCCGGGGAGGCGGCTTCATCCTGCTCGGTAAACTCTGTTTACGGAACTGACTGTCTTCTTCTTCTCGGCCCCGCCGTGCAGCAGCAGCCTGCTGGGGAGAGTGGGACTGCCGCCCCCCTCCGGAGATTCAGTGGAACTACAACATCCAGTCAACCCAAGTCCAGCTGTCACTCCACTCGAGTACAGAGGTGTCAACATTCTTTATTCACATTCTTTACTCAGGTAGAAGTATAGATACTAGAGTTTAAAAATACTCCTGTAGAAGTTGAAGTATCAACTCAAGTTTTTTACTCAAGTAAAAGTATAAAAGTACTGGTTTCAAAACTACTTAAAGTATAAAAGTAAAAGTAATGTAAGGGGGAAAAAAGCCATTAAAGACAAAAGCCATTGAAAATGAATGCATCTTAGTATAATGCAAATATATTAAAGAACCATATATGTGTACTATTGAGCATTAACATGTGTTTCAGGGAGCAGGAGATATGATGACTAGTTGCCTATAAGTATAGTAATGGTGCAAAAAGTCAAACTTCAGAGGCATGTTATCATTTATCCTAACCTTTATTGGAATGTACATCCAAGTTTAGTTGCAGGAATCTGAGGGAACGGATGTAAGAACAAAACTGGACAAGAACATCTGAAACAACCACAACCAAATTCACTCTATCCGGATGGAGCAATTTAACTGGATAGTTTTTTTTTAAAGGCCGAAATGAAATGTTTTTAAAATGTAAGGAGTAAAAAGTACAGATAATTGCGTGAAAATGTAAGGAATAAAAGTAAAAAGTCGTCTGAAAAATAATTACAAGTGCTCGGGACCCTAATTATTTTCATCACTTTACTGAATGCTGGTCACTTACTTTCCGGTAACTAACCTTTTGACAAGCTCATAATGCAATCTGCAACAGAAATTCTGGGTGTACTGTACTCTCGTTTTACCACCAAGAATCTCCCAGCACTGTTGCCCATCAACCACGCCAAGCCATTTCAGCTCAACCAGTTCAATTCAATTCAATTCAATTCAATTCAATTCAATTCAATTCAATTCAATTCAATTCAATTCAATTCAATTCAATTCAATTCAATTCAATTTGTATAGCGTCTAATACAACAGATGTTGCCTCTAGACTCGGTAAGGCAGGTCATCTGGCGTGCGTTAGTGTCTCTCACAACCGAACCATAGAAGCACAATATTAATTTTTCTTTCAAGTTAATCATCAATTTTTGGTTAATTGCCAGATTTAGTTTAGTCTTTTTTTATATACATGTAGCCTATTTGATATCAGATTTTTGGTCAAGAAAAAACCTTTCTCTCTCTCTCATCTTCATTTAGTCTCTTTCCTTCTCTAACCCTACGCTGTGTTCTCCTCCATATGTACATGGACATGCATATTTATAGCTAACCGTGCATTTATCTGTCTGTTTATATGAACTTGTAATACATTTTCCTTGAATTGATCCGTCGTGTTGTTTATTTGATGTACTCAGACCAATCCAGATTAAAACCAGATGAGAGATTGATAAATACAATTTATTTTCCTTTGTAATCAAAGGTGGTGCCCCAATGAGTTTATTGAATAAAGTAGGATTGCTACAATTTTATTCAGTTGTTTGCATATATTTTTACTTCAGTACTAGCAGTGTGTTTGTGATCAGTATTATTATAGATGCCTAAAGTTAATTTATTGAAACCAATATAAGGTATTCTAAAAAAGACATCTTCTAAATGATGGACAGTAGGAATGGGCGATATTTTATCGTTCACGATATACCGTCAAAAAAATCCCTCACGATAAGAATTTTTCATCTCGCGGTAAAAACGATAAATTCCCCTTGATGACGTTTTTGTGTAAAGCTGATTCATGGTTCTGTGTTAAATCCACGCACAACGTACGTGAAGGAAGGAAGGAAGGAAGGAAGGAAGGAAGGAAGGAAGGAAGGAAGGAAGGAAGGAAGGAAGGAAGGAAGGAAGGAAGGAAGGAAGGAAAGGGGAGAAGGAAGGGAAAAAAGAAGGAAGGACGGAAGGAAGGAAAGGGGAGAAGGAAGGGAAAAAAGAAAGGAGGGAAGGAAGGAAGGAAGGAAGGACGGAAGGAAGGAAGGAAGGAAGGAAGGAAGGAAGGAAAGGGGAGAAGGAAGGGAAAAAAGAAGGAAGGATGGAAGGAAGGAAGGAAGGAAGGAAGGAAAGGGGAGAAGGAAGGGAAAAAAGAAGGAAGGAAGGGAGAAAGGAAAGGGGAGAAGGAAGGGAAAAAAGAAGGAAGGAAGGGAGAAAGGAAGGAAGGAAGGAAGGAAGGAAGGAAGGAAGGAAGGAAGGAAGGAAGGAAGGAAGGAAGGAAGGAAGGAAGGAAAGGGGAGAAGGGAGGGAGGGAGGAAGGAAGGAAGGAAGGAAGGAAGGAAGGAAGGAAAGGGGAGAAGGAAGGGAAAAAAGAAGGAAGGAAGGAAGGAAGGAAAGGGGAGAAGGGAGGGAGGGAGGAAGGAAGGAAGGAAGGAAATGAGCCTGAAAGAAAGAAAGAAAGAAAGAAAGAAAGAAAGAAAGAAAGAAAGAAAGAAAGAAAGAAAGAAAGAAAGAAAGAAAGAAAGAAAGAAAGAAAGAAAGAAAGATAAATTCCCGTTGATGACGTTTTTGTGTAAACGTCATGTAAATGGTGGATCTGAGAGCGAGATAGATTTATAGTTAAAAAGATGGAGTTGAATTGGTATTTTTTTTATCATCATTTTTATCGTTATCGGGATAAATGCCAGAAATTATCGTGATACATTTTTTAGTCCATACCGCCCATCCCTAATGGACAGAAGGTCAAAAGAAAGAAAAAAAAGGCAAATGTTCTGCCTATGAAGGAATTTAGTGAATCAAATTCTACTCATAATACACAAACCACACAGGTCTGGCCTGTATCCATGCAATGTTCTCTTTGAGATATCACAAACAACAAACATGTGGCCAAGTCATGCAAGCTTATTTACCCTGGAATGAACTTGGAGCAGATAAAGGTATCCACTCCAATTGTCCACTTCATCTACATTTTCTATATGTGTGTGTCTGTGTGAATGCATTTTGAGTTCCATCAACACCAGTATCCTCCTACAGGGATTGTATGGTGACACTAAGACATGTTGCAACACAGACAGCAAGATTTAGAAACATTATAAATTGCTTGAGAGCTTGATATTTAATGAGACCTTTGAATCATGCTTCCTCAGCAGGAGCTACCTTTAATCACGCCAGCAGCTGGATGAAGTTCATCTTTTTTAATGTGGAAGTTATTTTGGACTTGATCTCAAACACCCCAACTGTTTTCATATCCATGTAGGGAGATGTATATATTTGGAAATTGAGCTTTTATGGTTAATGTCATGACTTTATTATGTGAATGTTCCAGCATCTTGTAACTGTAGATCACAAACATAGTTCTGTTAGGAGTTCATTTTCCCCAAAGAACTTTCTCTCCTTATGTACAAAAATGTCAAAGCACATGCACATGCAACTGAAAAGAAAACACATCCTGGCAGTCCCTTATCCTTACATTTAATTCAAATGGACTCAAAGAAAGTCTGTCTCTATTGCATCTTCGTTGCAGGCATCAGAGTGTCTTTAGATCCATTCATACTGATGCCTGCAATGAAGATACAAACAGTTTTTCTTTATGCTTCCTTGTGATTCTCGAGCATGTGAAAAATATACCAAAAAAATGAAGAAAACACTACTTGTGGGCCTGATACATGGCAAAAAGAAACTGTTTTGATTACATACAGGGTGATATATAAAGGTTTATTTAACTTTGATGGTAATATCTCTTATCAAATTAAACAACATTAATATGAGACGTGGCAGCATCATGTAACTGTAGAGCAGAAACATTTGGGGGCTTCTTCCAGCTGACATTTCATAGTTGCATGTGACATTTCACATAAAACCTCCGATGTTATTTTGTGCCTATTAATAAAGAGACATAATTTATATTCATACTATCAAGTACATCTATAAACACATCTCTTAACTACAGGGACAAGTAGAGATTTAGAGGTTTCCTTAATGTGTTAATATGTAGCCTAATTAAAGTTTTCTTAAGTAATAATGTAGTTATCGTTGCTACTTACATCAATAATAATTCTATTGTAAGAGTTAATTTTCTCCCACAGTCCTTTTTATATATTTTTTGTTTATGACGAGAATATAAGAATGTATTAAGTATATGCTGATGCAGCTCTAATTTTACCATCACTTAATGGTAAGCTCTTTGTCATTTCAGAGATATCAAATGTGAAAGAGTTTTGCAACTGAATACCAAATGAATTGATTGGATTTCCTAAAGCCAATCCCATAGCTGCTCACAATGGTCAAAAGCACTAGTGATGTAAACAGAATGTCTGAAATGTAATTAAACCATGTGTATTTATTGAAATCATACACAAACCATAATTTATACTATTCAATGAATGATTCTATGTGACCATCACATATATGCCTGTGCCTGAAGGGAATGGTGGACCAGACAAAACTAATAAAATAACAAATATTACATTTAAATGTAAGACATCTTGAAGCAACATTAACGCTGTGTTAATATTATTATTATTATTATTATTATTATTATTATTATTATTATTATAAATCACATCCATATTTTTAATCATATACTGTGGAACCAAATCATTTGGGACTATGTCGTAAGCTGTAGTCACCAATGGATGGATGGATGGATGGATGGATGGATGGATGGATGGATGGATGGATGGATGGATGGATGGATGGATGGATGGATGGATGGAATTCATGAAATTAAAAAATATAACATTTAGATTTAATACATCTTGTAAATACATTAACCCTTTTTTAGATGATGATAATGGTGATGAGAATGAAGTTGATGATGATGATGATTATTATCAGTACTGGAGATGAGGGGGGATGAGGGGGGACGGCATCCCCCCTGAAATAAAAACGGTCAAAATCCTCCCCCCTGTAAAACTACCATCCCCCCGTTCCATCCCTTATGTCATTTCATCAATGAATGTGGTTTTACTGCTATTTCAACATTTAGAGTCATCACCAGAAAAATAACACCAGAAAAATTTGACAATTTTCACCTTTTTCAGGTAAATTTTGACTTGAAATAAGTAGGAAAATCTGCCAGTGGGACAAGTTTTATCTTCTTATTACAAGCAAAAAAATCTTGTTCCACCGGCAGATTTTTCTACTTATTTCAAGTGAAAATCTACTTGAAACAGGTGAAAATTGTTGTTTTTTCCAGTGATGAGTCTTGTTTTAAGTGTAATGAGATTTTTTTTACTAAAATGAGACATTTTAACTAGAAATAAGACAAATATTCTTGTTAAGAATTAGAGTTTTTGCAGTGATCCATGTTACTTATCCTGTGAAGGTCTGCAGGTGTTTTGGTCAGTGCTATTATTTGTAATATATTATATTATTTGTAATCAGCACAAATTATTAGTCCCCATATGATAAAATCCACCATCCCCCCTGATTTTTTTTTACAACTCTAGTACTGATTATTAGTATCTTAAATCATCATGTCGTAAGGAATACGCTTTGTTTAAAGGCTATAGTCAACAACAACAAACAACAAAATATGCGTAGCCCTTCCATAAACATCAGTGGCACTAAAAAAGAAACAGAGTGATTATATGTCATGACCAAAAGTGAGTGAGTAGCTCCTGCTGACCAGGCACTCCCACCCTCTATAAATGAGGCAGCTCCACACTCCTGCATGAATCACAGGTGAGGAAACACACTGTGACTTCAGTCAGGTAATATGTGTTGCTTCTTGCTTACCCAAATACAGATAACAACCGGTGGACACTGAGTGATCATTCTTTTTGTCTTTTTTTTTTAAGAATCTTTGTAACAACTTCTGATAATATTCATATTAGGGACTTTCTTGGATCTAAGCATAATTCATGTTTCAACATGAGTGGTATTAAACAATTATTTCCAAGATATTTGGTTGTGGAAGGAATCTAATGACATACAGGACTGTCTCAGAAAATTAGAATATTGTGATAAAGTTCTTTATTTTCTATATTTTAATATTGCTGATTAAGCTTAAGATTAAGATTCCCAGAATATTCAATAATAATAATGTTTGAGATAGGATATTTGAGTTTTCTTAAGCTGTAAGCCATGATCAGTAATATTAAAATAATAAAAGGCTTGCAATATTTCAGTTGATTTGTAATGAATCCAGAATGTATGACATTTTTGTTTTTGTAATTGCATTACAGAAAATCACAATATTCTAATTTTCTGAGACAGTCCTGTAGATAGACTAATAAGGATTCAAATTAAAACAGCTACTGACATAATTTCTGCAAACTGATTCCTTCAACCAACATAGTTTTTGAAGTTTAACTTAAGTTAAGCTGATATATTAGATATTGTAAGCTTTTACATCTTCCAATAATTATGTCAATCTTTGTTTAAAAGCATCTTAAGACATCAACAAATCTGGGACACAGTTCACATAAACTGAGGTAAGATATTTATACAGTAACATACACATATATATTTTATATAAAAACATTATCAAGATAATGTATTACAACTATATTGGAATTAATGAATGTCTTAGTCTTGATTAAACAGCCACCATGAGCACGGACGCAGAAATGGAGGCCTATGGCCCTGCAGCCATCTACCTCCGAAAATCGGAGAAGGAGAGGATTGAAGCCCAGGCTGCTCCTTTTGATGCAAAAACAGCCTTCTTTGTGGCTGATGTTGAAGAGATGTATCTCAAGGGTAAACTGGTGTCGAAAGAAGGTGGTAAAGCCACAGTTGAGACTGACTGTGGAAAGGTACAAAATTGAACAAGTTTCAGGTTGCTTCACCGAATTCTGGATACAAATATCGGTGTACGAAAAAAAACAAAAAAAAAACACGTCTGTTTTCTGTTCAGACTCTCACCGTCAAAGAGGATGACATCCATCCCAGGAACCCTCCAAAGTTTGATAAAATTGAGGACATGGTCATGATGACCCACCTCAATGAGCCTTGTGTGTTGTACAACCTCAAAGAGCGTTATGCATCATGGATGATCTACGTAAGTTTCAACCACCTTTAACATTTTCAGCTTGTAGGTGAATATTTCTATACAGTGTTTATTATCTATTTATTTTGTATGTATGTTTACTCTAACAGACCTACTCTGGGTTGTTCTGCGTGGTCGTGAACCCCTACAAGTGGCTTCCTGTGTACGATGCCATTGTTGTGGCAGGATACAGGGGCAAGAAGAGGATTGAGGCCCCCCCCCACATCTTCTCCATCTCTGACAATGCCTATCAGTTCATGCTCACTGGTAAGTGTTACACTGTTAGCAGAGCCGGATTAACGCAAAGGCAAACTAGGCATGTGCCTAAGGCCTGATTGGCAGGGGGGCCCAGACAGAGGAAAAAATAAATAAAATAAAATAAAAATATTAATAAAAATATATTTCCTTTCTACAATTTATTTCAGTGTTAATACATCAATATTTATTAACTAATTAAAAATGACGTTGTTTACTTTAACGTTACGTTACGTCACCTTAACGCCACTCAGTTAAATCCGAGGGGAGGACTAAGCGGGACAATTGAGCTATCAGGCGTGCAAGGTCTGGTTTATCGTTGGACAGTTTCCAAATGGTTGTGATAAATGTGAAGGGTTTACGTTTGTCTTCTTGTTCCTGTACTTAATCACAGGTGTGAATATGGGCTCCAGGTGAAGGGACTAGAATTTTTATTCACCGAATTCAGGCTCGTTTTCCTTGGATGTCTGAGCAAATTAGTAGAAAAAAAAAAGTGTATGGATCAAATTATTTAATGATTGCTTATTTTTCTACGATGTTTCTGTGATTAAATCTGCTTTTAGAATGCAATCTAGTAAAGAACACCATTCCAGACCAGGAGCTGAGAGGTGATGCTTGTCCATGAAAATAAACATCTTTACCACTACAGCACACTTTGTCTTACTGCAAATTTTATTGGTCTTTGTATATTTGACTTCTTATTTAACTATTAAATTTAATCAACACATTTAATTAAGATTTTCTGCAAAATGCAATAGACTACAACATTTATCTTACTTGCTCTGTTTACATAGCAATGCTGACACCTATTGGTCATTTACTGGTACTACTGTCTTAACAATGACACTCGCAATCGATAAGATAAGGATAATTTAATAGCATTTAATAGAGCGGTGTAATAATCTATAAATAATAAAAATCAAAAAATATACTGATAGACTGTTTAATATACAACACATGACTTATTTTGGAATACAAAGAACCAACTTGACTACGACTATGCTATGTAAAATGTGAATTAACTTTTATCAGTAACTTTGGTAAGTTTAAGATTTCAATTCATAAATAACATCGATGGAGGGGGGCCCAAAAATCACAGTCTGCCTAGTGTAGTCCATTTATTTAATCCGGCTCTGACTGTTAGAAGGTGCCAAAATGAAGGAACAAAAAAACAAATTGTGCTTTATGTTTCAGATCGTGAGAACCAGTCTATCCTGATTACGTGAGTATGGTACAAATTAAAACATTTTGCTTGCTAAATATTTACATTTTCATTGATGATGAAGATGGGCATTTACAATGTGCCTCTTATACCCCAGTGGAGAATCCGGTGCTGGAAAGACTGTCAACACCAAGCGTGTCATCCAATATTTTGCAACAATTGCAGCTCTTGGTGGCAAAAAGGACAAGGAGCCAGTCGCTGGCAAAATGCAGGTGAATTCATGAAGGAGAAAAAATTGGCTAGAAAAAAGTTTAATTGAAAAAAAAGCTCATGAACAGAAAATAATGTCTTACAGGGCTCCCTTGAAGACCAAATTGTTGCTGCCAACCCTCTGCTGGAGGCCTATGGTAACGCCAAGACTGTGAGGAATGACAACTCCTCCCGTTTCGTAAGTGTTCGGATCACCTGGGTTTTGAGACATTTACTAATTGCATTCCTGTAAAAATGCCTATCATTATCTTGTTGTTCAGGGTAAATTCATCAGGATCCACTTCGGCACTTCTGGCAAGCTGGCTTCAGCTGATATTGAAACATGTACGATCCCATATGATGTACTGTACTTAACCTAGTAAATAGGTTAAAATGTGGTTCCAGGTATGACAGTTTTCAATCAAACGTATCATCCACAGATCTGCTGGAGAAGTCCCGAGTCACCTTCCAGTTGTCTGCAGAAAGGAGCTACCATATCTTCTATCAGCTGATGACTGGCCACAAGGCTGAGCTGCTGGGTATGTTAATAAAACTGTAAATTGATTTTAAAAATAAGAGCGTAAAATAAATACTGGAAATCTACTCCATATGCTCTGGAACTGTCCTATTATAGATGCTTTCTGGAAATAC
Organism: Cololabis saira; assembly: GCF_033807715.1. Classification (NCBI taxonomy): domain Eukaryota; kingdom Metazoa; phylum Chordata; class Actinopteri; order Beloniformes; family Belonidae; genus Cololabis; species Cololabis saira. Next base: position 10,762,457 of record NC_084606.1, on the reverse strand, counting down.
GTGATCAAAACAATCTCTGACATTTTAAAATCCCATATTCTTGATCCTGAAGCCTGGATACTGGGAGATACCAGTTCACTAAAAATTACTTATCATAAAAAGTATTTCATTCTGCTTGCAGGCACCGCGGCAAAAAATTGCATTCTTAAAAACTGGAAATCAGAAAACCCCCCAGCACCCAAACAGTGGATCAATGAACTTGGATCATATAGTACTCCAGAAAAAATATTGTATTCCGTGAGAAAAAAAACTAGAGACTTTGACCTTATTTGGGGACCTTTTTTGGATTTTTTGCCTTTATTGGACTAATGATCTGAATCATCTACTATATTAATGAATGTGTTTACACATGACTTAATTATTTAATTTATTATTCATTTTTGTTCCAGTATTGATAGACATATGTTAAATGATGTAATCTATTGACCATATGAGGGAGGGAAGGGGAAAGGGGTGTGCTGTTTTTTTTTTTTTTTTTTACTTTTTTTATTTACTTTACTTATTTTATTTTTTTAATTTATTATTATTATTATTATTATTAATAAATATTGATAATTATATTGTTATTGTAAAAAAAAAATCTCTTTTTTTAATACCCTCAATAAAGATATCTATACAAAAAAATAAAAAATCAGAGCGAACGATATCAGGAAAATATCTCAAGCTTTTGGTTTCCACTCTTTCAGAGGCTCTTCTGATCACCACCAACCCCTATGACTACCCAATGGTCAGTCAGGGTGAAATCACTGTCAAGAGCATCGATGATGTAGAGGAGTTCATTGCAACAGATGTAAGATTATGTATTGTGTTTTGTTGATTTTCATCTTTCCTTTTAGAGAGATTTTGTAATGAAAACTTGCTTTCTCTTGCAGACAGCTATCGACATCTTGGGCTTCAATGCAGAAGAGAAGATCAACATCTACAAGCTGACTGGTGCTGTGGTGCATCATGGGAACATGAAATTCAAGCAGAAGCAGCGTGAGGAGCAGGCTGAACCTGATGGCACTGAGGGTAACTGACAAAATAATTGCATGCTCACTGTGCAGATTGTCCAGTGTGGAAAAAAACATTTGGATTTGATCTATATTTAGCCTCCATTTTGCTTCTGTCCATTAGTGGCTGATAAAATCGCCTACCTGCTGGGCCTGAACTCAGCCGATTTGCTGAAAGCTCTGTGCTACCCAAGGGTCAAGGTCGGAAATGAGATGGTCACCAAAGGTCAGACCGTCCCCCAGGTTAGTAAAAGAACGCAAAATAAATCTTGTTTTAAAAAGAATTTTGAAATCAATATAGTGAGAATAATTTAATCGATGTCTTCCTGCAGGTCAACAACTCTGTCTCGGCTCTGTGCAAGTCTATCTATGAGAAGATGTTCTTGTGGATGGTCATCCGTATCAATGAGATGTTAGACACAAAGCAGCCAAGATCATCCTTCATTGGAGTGTTGGACATTGCTGGATTTGAGATCTTTGATGTGAGTTACTGAAAAATTATTCCTAGTGTTTTGATAGTTGAAAGACATTTTTCAATGAAATGAAATACCTTTTTGTAATTACAGTTCAACAGCTTGGAGCAGCTCTGCATCAACTTCACCAATGAGAAACTGCAACAGTTCTTCAACCACCACATGTTTGTCCTGGAGCAAGAGGAGTACAAGAAAGAAGGCATTGAATGGGAGTTCATTGACTTCGGTATGGACTTGGCTGCCTGCATTGAGCTTATTGAGAAGGTACGTAACCATGTTATTAATGAGTTCATGTAAAAATGATAGTAGCTGCTTTTTGACTGTTTTAACATAAAATATGAATCCTTCTTAGCCAATGGGCATCTTCTCCATCCTTGAAGAGGAGTGCATGTTCCCCAAAGCTTCCGATACAACTTTCAAGAACAAGCTGCATGATCAGCATCTCGGAAAGACCAAGGCCTTTGAGAAGCCTAAACCTGGAAAGGGCAAGGCTGAAGCTCACTTCTCCCTGGTCCACTATGCTGGTACAGTGGATTACAACATCACTGGCTGGCTGGACAAGAACAAGGACCCACTGAACGACTCAGTGGTGCAGCTCTACCAGAAGTCTGCAAACAAACTGATGTGCTTATTGTATGCAGCTCATGCTGGAGCTGATGGTAAGACATAATAGTGAGCGAGAAAGAAAAATCAATCAGAGAACTTTTAAATTCACCATATTTACACTTTCCATAAAACATGTGCAACATGGAGCCTTTAAATACATTACAATAAAGGTGCAATACGTTTGCAGTTACTAGTATGAAAGTATATCAAAATCACTTGGTGTAAGTTTAGAAACAAGGTGAACATTACGTTTTAGTAATGAAGTCTGAAGTTTTGTTTCTGGTTCCTTCTTCATTTGATTGAAATTTTGTGTTTTTTTAACACAGATGGCAAGAAACACGGGAAGAAGAAGGGTGGTTCCTTCCAGACTGTGTCTGCTCTTTTCAGGGTATGTTTTACTTTTGTATCTATGAAAAATGAAATGCATATATTACTGTGAAGAAGTCTTGGGCCAGTTCTAATTTTTATGTTTTGTCAATGTTTAACCATCCATATTTAATTTTCAGTTTCTCAAGATAAATACTGAAAGCACCAGAGCCTATCTCTCTCAAATCAAAATTAAACCTTGTCCTAAATTATGTCATTGGAAAAATATATATGTGACATAAATCTGTGCTTTGTTCAGAGGGAGGTCACACCGAAAACATTTTTTTCCCACTATATTATGTTTTACTTTGTGTACAGACTGTCACTTAATTTTTACCTGGAGGAAGACTTTTCTTTTAAGCATTTGTCAGTACATGCGGATATCATTAAAACTTTGATGAAATAGCAAAACTATTAATTGTGCTATCACTTTTGTACAGTAATTTACCTCATAATTAAACAATTCACTAAACAATAATATCATGTGTACAATGTACAGGAGAACTTGGGCAAGCTGATGACCAACCTGAGGAGCACTCATCCTCACTTTGTGCGTTGCCTGATTCCCAATGAATCAAAGACCCCAGGTAAAAAATCCTGATTTAAATCTACAGTCATAAAAAGGAATATTTGAAACTAAAACTTTTCCAATAAACAGGTCTTATGGAGAACTTCCTGGTCATCCACCAGCTGAGGTGTAACGGTGTGCTGGAGGGCATCAGAATCTGTAGGAAGGGCTTCCCCAGCAGAATCCTCTACGGTGACTTCAAGCAGAGGTGATGGAAGTTTCTCCAATGATACTGAGTCTCACAAACTATGACAACAAAAGAAAAAAATACAAAACCAACACCATTTTATCATACAGATACAAGGTATTGAATGCCAGCGTCATCCCTGAGGGACAGTTCATTGACAACAAGAAAGCTTCAGAGAAGCTGCTGGGCTCCATTGATGTGGACCACACTCAGTACAAGTTTGGACACACTAAGGTACATTTCAGTTGGACCATGTGAATTATTTTGGACATGATGACGGACATGCAATACTGTGCATGTTACAATCTAGGTGTTCTTCAAAGCTGGTCTGCTGGGTGCCCTTGAGGAGATGAGAGATGAGAAACTGGCTGAGCTGGTGACCATGACTCAGGCTCTCGGCAGAGGATATGTCATGAGGAAAGAGTTTGTTAAGATGATGGAGAGGAGGTACAGATATTGTACAGATTAGGGATGTCCCGATACCATTTTTTTCACACCGAGTACGAGTATGAGTATTTTAATTTGTGTACTCGCCGATACCGAGTACCGATACGATACTTCTACCACAAAAATAACTAGGCTAAAAATGCAATGAAAAATGCAATGAATTGGAAGACAGGTTTTATTTGCAACAGAAATTAAATTTTAAACAAAACTCAGCCAGCTGGGCTTTCCTCCGCGCTTTAGTCTCATCGCAGGTACATGAACTGAGCATGTGCGGTGCTTCACCTGAAGCCGTCCGTGTGAAACAACATAAACAATCAAATAGAATTTAAAAAACAGGCTAAATGAAATGATGTTACACACTCTTGTAACGTAGGTGGCGGTATGCACCTTAAAGTTGGTTGCGATCCGCCAATAAAACAGAGAAGAAGAACAACATAAACAATCCCATTGTTACAGTCCGGTTATATAGAGTTAGGGTTGCCACCCGTCCCGTAAAATACGGAATTGTCCTTTATTTGAGGAAAAAAATGATGCGTCCCGTATTGAACTAATACGGGACACGATTTGTACCGTATTTTCATTAACTTTTACACCATATTCTAGTTGAATTATTGAAATAAATTAACCTTTACACCATATTCTAGTTGAATTATTGAAATAAGTTAACTTTTACACCATATTCTAGTTTAATTATTGAAATAAGTTAACTTTTACACCATATTCTAGTTGAATTATTGAAATAAGTTAACTTTTACACCATATTCTAGTTGAATTATTGAAATAAATTAACATTTACACCATATTCTAGTTGGATTATTGAAATAAATTAACTTTTACACCATATTCTAGTTGAATTATTGAAATAAGTTAACTTTTACACCATATTCTAGTTGAATTATTGAAATAATTTAACCTTTACACCATATTCTAGTTGAATTATTGAAATAAGTTAACTTTTACACCATATTCTAGTTGAATTATTGAAATAAATTAACCTTTACACCATATTCTAGTTGAATTATTGAAATAAATTAACGTTTACACCATATTCTAGTTGAATTATTGAAATAAATTAACTTTTACACCTTATTCTAGTTGAATTATTTAAATAAATTAACTTTTACACCATATTCTTCACCTGTAGCTATATTCTACACCTTGGCTGATGTGCATACAGTAGCATAGGAGGCTATTTCAGTTGCTAGTATGGTTGTCTGTCTCTACAGTCATGCAAGTTCAATGCTATTAAAGCACTTTAAACTTTAAATCAAAGCATTTTGTTTTTTCATATAAAATAAACACATTTTTATTCAGTTTAGAAGTTTTGGGGCTTTTTTTTGGCTCCTGCGCTGCTGAAATCGGGTGTCCCTTATTTCTATTTCTGAAAGGTGGCAAGCCTATATAGAGTGATACCCGTGGGTGAGACTGGCAGTGCCGTTTCAGGCAAGATAGCGACAATGAATGTAAGCAGGACGTCAGCAGGGTGGACATATTTCAAAATAAGGGACGACGACAGAAGCAAGACAGACTGCGGGCTGTCGGCGCGGCTAACCGGCTAACGCGGCTAACCGGAATGTAACAATGGGATTGTTTATGTTGTACTGTGAGTTACGGGGAGTGTTTAATAAAGTTCCCTGTGAGTAAGGGTAATACTCAACCGTCCAGTTTGTATAATTAAGGAAGATAGAACAAACTGAAACATGGAACAGCCACAGAGCAGCTGCTCAGCCAGGCTGCCAGGCCCAGGGAGCCGCGGGGCGACTCAACATCTCCCCCTAGCTGCGCTAACCAGTAACTACAAGTATCGGTGCGTGGTATCGGAGGATTTTTGCGAGTACGAGTATATGAGGGCAGTATTGGCCCCGATACCGATACCAGTATCGGTATTGGGGCATCCCTAGTACAGATGTTAACCTTAGTAGTAAGTCACATTACAAAAGATATGACACATTCATCATTTTTCTCTTTTTTGCCAGAGAAGCTATCTTCACCATCCAGTACAACGTCCGCTCATTCATGAATGTGAAAAACTGGCCATGGATGAATCTCTACTTCAAGATCAAGCCTCTTCTGAAGAGTGCTGAGACTGAGAAGGAGCTCCAGAATATGAAGGAGAACTATGAAAAGATGAAATCAGACCTGGCTACAGCTCTGGCCAAGAAGAAGGAGCTGGAGGAGAAGATGGTTAGCCTGGTGCAAGAGAAGAATGACCTGCAACTCCAAGTGTCTGCGGTAAATACACAGATCTGTATAAACTGTAATGTAAGGATATATATGGATGATGATTGACGGACGGGTTTTCAAACTGGGAGAAAAAGATATTGCATTACATGACCCTTCCTCTTGATGACATTTTTCTATTTAACGACTGAAGACACCAACTGTGGTTCTGCTGAATACAAGCTCAACAGTTCAGGAGACACACTCCATGTCTATGAAGCCACGATGTTAAACACCAGGCAGAATATATTTTTCTGCTTAAGTAGCCATGGACACTACATGTAAGAATATCTCATATAGAGGCATAAGAATCTCAAATATGATACTCATGAGTCAGTGTTGCTATTGAAACATGACAGGCATTGGATTTTGCATATTTTGCTTCTAAAAAAGTGGATGGTCTGAATTCAACATAATAACTAAATCATTTGTTTGAAATACAGGAAACGGAAAATCTCTCAGATGCTGAGGAAAGGTGTGAGGGGCTCATTAAGAGCAAGATCCAGCTTGAGGCCAAACTCAAAGAGACAACAGAGAGACTGGAGGATGAAGAGGAAATCAACGCTGAGCTGACTGCCAAGAAGAGGAAGCTGGAGGATGAATGCTCTGAGCTGAAGAAAGACATCGACGACTTGGAACTCACCTTGGCTAAAGTGGAGAAGGAGAAACATGCCACTGAAAACAAGGTTTCAATCAGTTAGACGTAAACATAGCATTCAAACAGAAATGCAATCATTTATTGTAAATGTCTTTACCTGTTATGATGACAACCCCTGCCTCTCGCCTGTAATGAGCCGGGATCGGCTCCAGCAGACCCCCGTGACCCTGCAAAGGATAAAGCGGGTATAGATAATGGATGGATGGATGTTGGGATTACATTGTTTTATATTAAATTTATAGGTGAAAAACCTCACTGAAGAGATGGCTACTCAAGATGAGTCCATTGCCAAGCTGACCAAGGAGAAGAAAGCTCTCCAGGAGTCCCATCAGCAAACACTGGATGACCTGCAGGCAGAAGAAGACAAAGTCAACACTCTGACCAAGTCCAAGACAAAGCTGGAACAACAAGTGGACGATGTAAGAAAATTATTTGACTTTATGGTTCTACCTTGTATTTACATTATCATAGTTTTGTTGTTTTCAGTGATTTACATCAAATATGATTACCGTATTTTCTGGACTATAAGCCGCACCTGTATATAAGCCGCATCAGCTCTATTTTTAAAAAAACAATAAAAAGAAAGATATATAAGCCGCACCCGTATATAAGCCGCATCCGCTCTATTTAGAAAAAAAGATATGCAAGCCGCAGATATTTATGTTGTTAGATTAGATATATACTACATGTACAGAAGGATTTTGAACTGTAAATGATGTACATGTTTGTACCTAAATAGATATTTCCTAACAGTGTCTTTTAACACAGCAGCAACTTTGCTGATTAAAACGGGACAGAACCAAGAGAAAATAACCAGTATTTATTCATCTATTTATCAGTTTGAAATCTGCTTCTACTTCTATCTGCTAAAGAAGAAGTAGCGTATTCTTCTTTGCATTTATTTTGTCTTAGTTTTTATTCTAATTCCGGTTAGCACTCCCCCTAGCGGTGGAAGAAAAATCCACAGAATAGCCGCACCTTTGTATAAGCCGCATGGTTCAAAACCTATGAAAAAAGTAGCGGCTTATAGTCCAGAAAATACTGTGTACGGCAGCACAGTGGCTTAGTGGTTAGCACTGTTGCGTCACAGCAAGAAGGTCCCCGGTTCGGTTTCAGGCCCGGCAGAGTCTTTCTGTGTGGAGTTTGCATGTTCTCCCCGTGCTTGCGTGGGTTTCCTCCGGGTACTCCAGTTTCCTCCCACAGTCCAAAAACATGCACGCTAGGTTAATTGATGATTCTAAATTGCCTGTAGGTGTGAGTGTGAGTGTGTCTGGTAGGAATGGGCGATATTTTACCGTTCACGATAAACCGTCAAAAAAATTCCTCACGATAAAAATTTGTCATCTCGGGGTAAAAACGATAAATTCCTGTTGATGATGTTTTTGTGTAAAACTGATTTATGGTTCTGTGTTAAATCAACGCACAACGTGAAGGAAGGAAGGAAGGAAGGAAGGAAGGAAGGAAGGAAGGAAGGAAGGAAGGAAGGAAGGAAGGAAGGAAGGAAGGAGAGAGCAGGAGGAAGGAAGGAAGGAAGGAAGGAAGGAAGGAAGGAAGGAGGGAAGGAAGGAAGGAAGGAAGGAAGGAAGGAAGGAAGGAAGGAAGGAAGGAAGGAAGGAAGGAAGGAAGGAAGGAAGGAAGAAAAGGGGAAGGGAAGAAGGAAGGAGAGAGCAGAAGGAAGGAAGGAAGGAAGGAAGGAAGGAAGGAAGGAAGGAAGGAAGGAAACAAGGAAGGAAGGGAGAAAAGAGGAAGGGAAGAAGGAAGGAGAGAGCAGAAGGAAGGAAGGAAGGAAGGAAGGAAGGAAGGAAGGAAGGAAGGAAGGAAGGAAGGAGGAAGGGAAGAAGGAAGGAGAGAGCAGGAGGAAGGAAGGAAGGAAGGAAAGAAGGAAGGAAAGAAGGAAGGAAGGAAGGAAGGAAGGAAGGAAGGAAGGAAGGAAGGAAGGAAGAAAAGGGGAAGGGAAGAAGGAAGGAGAGAGCAGAAGGAAGGAAGGAAGGAAGGAAGGAAGGAAGGAAGGAAGGAAGGAAGGAAGGAAGGAAGGAAGGAAGGAAACAAACAAGGAAGCAAGGGAGAAAAGAGGAAGGGAAGAAGGAAGGAAGGAAATGAGCCTGAAAGAATGAAAGGAAGAAAGAAAAAGAAAGGAAAAAATGGATAAATTCCCATTGATGATGTTTTTGTGTAACAAACATGGTGGATCTGAGAGCGAGATAGATTTATAGTTACAAAGATGGAGTTGAATCGGTATTTTTTTATCATCATTTTAATCGTTATCGGGATAAATGCCAGAAATTATCGTGATACATTTTTTAGTCCATACCGCCCATCCCTAGTGTCTGGTTGTTTGTCTGTATATGTGGCCCTGCGATAGACTGGCGACCTGTCCAGGGTGTCTCGCCTGAAAATAGCTGGGATATGCTCCAGCAGACCCCCGTGCCCCTGCAAAGGATAAAGCGGGTATAGATAATGGATGGATGGATGATTATCTGTCATCTGACAGCTTGAAGGGTCACTGGAGCAAGAGAAAAAGCTTCGTATGGACCTTGAGAGATCCAAGAGGAAGCTTGAGGGAGATCTGAAACTGGCCCAGGAATCCATCATGGATCTGGAGAATGACAAGCAGCAGTCTGATGAGAAAATCAAGAAGTATGTTTTATTCATTACTTGTTTCTTTTGTTACTCCTCTCAGGAAACATGAATCAGAGTTATAACCATCCCTTTAGACACAACACTTTTAAGTTGGAACACTGTTCGTCACTCACCTACTGTAATTTTGTGTGTAAGTGAGCTGACACTGATACCAACAATGCTTCTTCCACTCTGTTCGTTCGTTCGTTTTTATTTATTTCGAACATGTATAAAAAAAAACAAGAAAAAAAGATAAGAGAAACAAATACAGGTGGGCATTTCACCACATAAAGAAGAAAAAAAAACACATCAAAAAACATATTTCAGTTACATGTTCGAAAAGGAGTGGGAGGAAGTATAAACTTATTTAATCCCACCCCCTTTCCACAACTAAACATAAATTATATACCTGTATTTACGTTTTATACTATACACTAATTTGTATAAATAAATATATATAATTTTTACAAAAATAACCTGTTTAATACCAAATGTAAGCTCTATCATAAATATAATATACAGTAACTATGATATAAATATAATATGACTATGATATAAATATAACTATGATATAAATATAATACGTATATCTATACAAACATACAAAAACAACATGACGAAATAGCAAAACACACACAGCTGCTGATCTTTAAACACAGTCTTCATTTTTATACCTCAAATAAACTATGTCTTTATATTTCTTCTTAAATTGTTTTATGTTTGTACATTATTTTAACTCCAAATTTAAATCATTCCACAGTTTGATTCCACAAACTGATACACAAAAACTTCTTTTTGTTGTACAATCATCTGTGATGATTCTGTGGTGCTGTCCTACTGATGCAGCACTGATGTCCTACCTCCGTTTACATGTGTGAATTAGCAAAGAGTAATAAAAGCAATTTAAGTTGAGTTTTTTTTTTGTTGTCCCAAACAACTGCCTTAAACGCTGTTTCACTTTTCCAGGAAGGACTTTGAAATCAGCCAGCTCCTCAGCAAGATTGAGGATGAACAGTCCCTTGGTGCTCAGCTTCAGAAGAAGATCAAGGAACTCCAGGTAACATTTCATGTTTATATTAAACTCACTGAAAACGGAATACTCTTCAGCAGTGTTGGGTGTAACGCGTTACAAAGTAGGCTAACGCGTTACTGTAACGAGATTACATTCGCCAGTAACGCAGTAATGTACCGCGTTACAGTTATAATTTGGGTAATCCCGTTATAGTTACTCTAAGACAAACTTTAAGCTTTTCAGCTACATGTAGAACGGGACAACAGAAAAGAAAATCAAGCTTGCCTTTCATGCGTCTTCACGCGTTGCGCAACACTTGTCTGATTTAAGGCTGATTTATGGTTCCGCGTTAAATCGACGCAGAGCCTACGGCGTATGGCACGCGGCGACGCACACCGTACGGTGCGCGGCGCCGCGTACCGTACGCCGAGGGTTCTGCGTTGGTGTAACGCAGAACCATAAAACAGCCTTTAACGTGATCTTACGGGATTTTACAGGATTTTACGGGACTTCTGGTGCTGATCTGGGCACTGCAGTAAGGACTGTCTCAGAAAATTAGAATATTGTAATAAAGTTCTTTATTATCTGTTATGCAATTTAAAAAAAACAAAAATGTCATTCTGGATTCATTACAAATCAACTGAAATATTGCAAGCCTTTTATTATTTTAATATAGCTGATTATGGCTTACATTTTAAGATTAAGATTCCCAGAATATTCTAATTCTTTGAGATACGATATTTGAGTTTTCTTAAGCTGTAAACCATGATCAGCAATATTAAAATAATAAAAGGCTTGCAATATTTCAGTTGATTTGTAATGAATCCAGAATGTATGACATTTTTGTTTTTTGTAATTGCATTACAGAAAATCACAATATTCTAATTTTCTGAGACAGTCCTGTATATGTTGTTCATTGGCAATCGAGTTATGGTGCAGCTCAGGTGATATTGCGGAGTAATCCAAAAGTAATGTAATGTAACTAGTAATATGTAATGGATTACTTTTTTGAGTAACTACCCCAACACTGCTCTTCAGTCAGTAATCTCTCCTCACATTATGATCATCAACTCTAGGCCCGCATTGAGGAGCTGGAAGAGGAGATTGAGGCTGAGAGAGCTGCTCGGGCTAAGGTAGAGAAGCAGAGAGCTGATCTCTCAAGGGAGCTTGAGGAGATCAGTGAGAGGCTTGAGGAAGCTGGAGGAGCAACAGCCGCTCAGATTGAGATGAACAAGAAGCGTGAGGCTGAGTTCCAGAAGTTGCGTAGGGACCTTGAAGAGTCCACCCTGCAGCATGAAGCCACTGCAGCAGCTCTCCGCAAGAAGCAGGCCGACAGTGTTGCAGAGCTGGGAGAGCAGATCGACAACCTCCAACGTGTCAAGCAGAAGCTGGAGAAGGAGAAGAGCGAGTACAAGATGGAGATTGATGACCTCTCCAGCAACATGGAGGCAGTTGCCAAGGCTAAGGTTAGGATTTCTCATGAATATGAATGATAAGTACGCTGCACCTGTTCTTGTTTTGATGTCAGTTTGAAACTTGAATCCTATTGCTTTTTTTTTTTTTTTTTTAAATGGACAGAAGTTTTTATTCTGAAACCTTCCCAGTTTTACTTGATTTTAAAGGTATTGTGACATCATTTTTAACATGCTTTTAACACTATTAAAAGTCTTGGGCAACATCCCTCAAATGTGTCTAAAAGAGTGTAACAAGAAAAACTTCACTCTAGTAATCTTTTCCTGGCTTTTTATTACAGTGTTTTTTTGCGCCGTGAAAAATGCTTCCTTTCCCCCCTTTTCCTGTCAATCATTGCTCCGCTCCTCCTCCAAACCTCCTCCTCCTCCAGCCATACGCTCACAGCGGCGTCGGAGCGACAGGCGAAGCATGCACGGAAAAGCAGGAGGGCGAACCACAGCAAACAATCATAAAAATAAAGGCATGCAAGCAGCACTGTCCCCTTATCTTAAGTCCAGTCAGTGGCCGCGGGTCTTCTTAGCAGTTTTCCTCCGGTGATTAGAACAAAAGAGGCGTGTTAAGCCTCATTTATGGTTCCGCGTTAAATCGACGCAGAGCCTGCGCCGTAGGGTTCAGCGTATAGTGCGCGTCGCCGCGTAACCCTTCGCCGTAGGCTCTGCGTCGGTGTAACGCGGGACCATAAATCAGCCTTTATGGTGCGCTGGAGAGGAGAGGAGACAGGGAGCTGGGTGGAGGGGGCGGTGATTTAGCGGATCGTTACGTAACGATCCGCCACCAAACCACATGCGCCGTTTTTGCACAGTTATGCGGAAAATCCCAGAAAGCACACAATACACTGAATGTTAAAAGTTCGTTGTTTTTTGGGTGTAATTGATGTCAAGACACCCAACAAAACACAAAAAATCAAGAAAAATGTGTTTTTCATGTCACAATCCCTTTAAACTGTGATATCTGTATCGCTTAATAATAATGATGTAAAAATAACTCACGATGATGGAGGTGATACATTTACCAACAATAAACCATAAACATATCTATCCAAGCAAATTAAAATTATGAAAGAAATCAAAGAGTAACAGAAACAAAGAGAGGAAGAGTGAAACATGTATCCCATTGTAAAGTGTATTTAAGTCAATACATATAATATATTATTGCTCAGATTTGACTGAACATAATTACCCTCATGTGTTCACTAAGAAAGGGATACTGCAGGATTACCAACTAGCACAAATAGTAAGGAAATTCATGTTTGGTAGATTATTTCTTTGCTGTAGCCAGTACTGGAGTTGAGGGGGGATGAGGGGGGATGGCATCGCCCCCTGAAATAAAAATGGTCAAAATCATCCCCCCAGTAAAACTGCCATCCCCCCTTTCCATCACTTATGTCATTTCATCGATGAAAGTGGTTTTACTGCTATTTCAACATTTAGACTCATCACCAGAAAAATAATCCTATTGTATATATAATCCTGAGTATTTTATTTTGTAATGTACCGTATTTTCTGGACTATAAGCCGCACCCGCTCTATTTAAAAAAAAAATAATTAAAAAAAGATATACAAGCCGCACCTGCATACAAGCCGCATCCGGTTTATTTAAAAAAAAAAGATATGCAAGCCGCAGATATTTAGTTTAGTTAGTTTAGTTTATTGTTTTGCACAGTTTTTAAAAATATACAGGAAATATCAATGATAAACACTATAGGTGCAGGAAGAGGCAAAAAACCCAATGGGCTTATTTGAAGCCTCCACCGAAGATATTAAAATTTCATGTCAAGATTAACATACAAAAAACAGAAAGTATAACTACACAAAAGTGATGGCAAACTAATAATGCAATATATAAATAATAAAGAATAAAGACAAAAAATAAGTGTGTGTGAGTGTGCATGGGATATTGTTTTTACAACTTATATTGTATTGATTCCTGAGCAAATAAGACTGTACATGTCACAGTATTTATGTTGTTATATTAGATATTTACTACATGTACAGAAGGATTTTGAACTGTAAATGATGTACATGTTTGTACCTAAATAGATCCTTTCCTAACAGTGTCTTTTAACACGGCAGCAACTTTGCTGATTAAAACGGGACAGAACCAAGAGAAAATAACCGGTATTTATTTATCTGTTTATCTGTTTGAAATCTGCGTCTACCTACTTCTATCTGCTAAATAAGAAGTAGCGTATTCTTCTTTGCATTTATTTTGTCTTAGTTTTGATTCTATTTCCGGTTAGAGCGCCCCGAATGAAGTAAATTTGAACATTTGAAAAACCACAAAAAATGTCCTTGTTTTGTGACTGTAGGGTAACTTGGAGAAAATGTGCAGGACTCTTGAGGACCAGTTCAGTGAGATTAAAGCCAAAAATGATGAGCACGTTCGCCAGCTGAATGACGCTAATGCACAAAGGGCCAGACTTCAGACTGAGAACGGTCAGTGACTCTGAAAAAGACACTGTCCAATCGAGGATTTCATCAGTGACTGATTTTCACTAATTAAATAACTCATCACTGTACAGGCGAGTTTGGTCGTCAGTTGGAGGAAAAAGAAGCTCTCGTTTCTCAGCTGACCAGAGGCAAACAGGCTTTCACTCAGCAGATTGAGGAGCTCAAGAGACACGTTGAGGAGGAGGTCAAGGTATGAAAATTAAACCGCTTTTAGAGATTTACTTATTAAGGTGTGCATAAAGAATATAAGTTGTTACATCTGGGAAATCTCATCAAATACTCACACTTATGTCTATTGTATAAAATCATTCATGGACTTGCTCCTCCTGTACTGAACCAGTTTATAAAGGTTTATAAAGGTGGCATCAACATCCACACGGAGTGCAGCTAGAGGAGATTGTGTGGTCCAGTTTAGGAAAAGTGCTTTTAGCCAGTCTGCATTTTCTATCAGGGCTGCTCGTGAGTGGAACTTCATACCAACTGAGATTAGAAACCAATCAAATTATTCTTCTTTTAAATTTTATTTAAAAAAGTGGTTAATTAGTGGTCAAGGCTGTCAACATTGAATTTTAGTGCGTAATTTTCCTGGCTTGCTGTCCTGCCTGTCAGTGTTTGTCTGATGCCACCTGTCATGTTGCCTATTAGTTTGTCTAGTTACACTGTTGCTTTTTGTGCATGGCTTTTTATTCTGTGTTTAGTGCTTCTGTCTTGCTTGTTTTTGGCCTGTTAGTGTGTTATTGTGTCTTGTGTTATTAATGCTGATGTTACTGTTGCTGCTTCATGTTGTTTCTGTTTTCGTTTGTAGCAATTGTCTGTTGTTGAGCTTATGTTAACCTGTGTGTGTATTTATTTTAGCTTAGTTTCTTACCTTTTAATATTTATTCTGATATAGCCTTTTTATTCGGAAATGTTTTATTGATTGTATTTTAATAATTTTTCTTTTAGGTTGACTATTTTTACACCAGTCCAGGGACGGCAGATGCAAAATAGCCTTATTGGCTAATTCTGGCACATTTTATCAAATCAAATCAAATCAAATCAAACTTTATTTATATAGCACTTTTCCTACAAATAATGAAACACAAAGTGCTTAACAGAAAAAAAAAACAAGAAAAAACAAATAAACATAAAACTTATTAATGCCCCCCCCCCCCCCCCCCCCCCTCCCCCCCCCTCCCCCCCCTCCCCGCAGACAAAAGCACACTACAATTCACCTAAATTCCTAACACACACAGACACGCACGCAGACACAGGGTGTAGACATGGCTAGGCACAGAGGATCCAGGTGAGGAAACGGTAACAGGGAGCCGTCCACGCCAGGAGGTCTCATAGCCCGCAGCTACAAGGGGGGGGGGCCCACAGAGACCATCCCGACCCGGACGGATAGAGGAGTCCACACCACAGCGGTGAAGCCGTGGTGCAGAGCTCCACAACCATCCAGGCCAGAACGACCCCCAGGACGACCCCCTGCAGGCCAGAGTCACTCCCAGCATGGAGGCTCCCCATGAGGAAACACTGGAGATAAAAGCTACAAGAAAACAGGATAAAATACACTAAAGGAGTTTATAAAAAACATAAAACATACAAACATAAAATCCTAAAAGTATGTCTAGAAAGTAAGACATTAAAAACTAAAATAATAAAACAGTAAAATGTATAAAATAGACCATAAATAACAACTAAAATATTTAGATAAAACATTGAGATTAAACAAAAATAAAATACGATAAGAAAGGATAAACTAAATATAAAACAGAGCAGTAAGATTCAATAAAAATAAGGGTGAGCATAAGAAATGTAAAAGAGTTAAATGAGTCAGTTAAAAGCCTGATTAAAGAGATGGGTCTTGAGCCTCTTTTTAAAAGTTTTGTTTAAATGTGTTATTAATGTGCATTGTCCCCGTTATCTAAACCTTTAAATAAATACATATAAAATTACACTAAACATTACAATCCAGCATATTAATGTAACAATGTGTGTGTATTACAGGCCAAGAACGCCCTGGCCCATGCTGTCCAGTCAGCCCGCCATGACTGTGATCTGCTCAGAGAGCAGTTCGAGGAGGAGCAGGAGGCCAAGGCTGAGCTGCAGAGATCAATGTCCAAGGCCAACAGTGAGGTGGCTCAGTGGAGAAGCAAATATGAAACGGATGCTATCCAGCGCACAGAAGAACTGGAGGATGCCAAGTATTTACTACGACGTCTCATTTAAATCCCACTGGAATTGTCTTGTTTATTGTTGACTTTTTTAAAGATATCTCACCTTGACAGGAAAAAGCTTGCTCAGCGTCTGCAGGAGGCTGAGGAATCCATTGAGGCTGTGAACTCCAAGTGTGCCTCACTGGAGAAGACCAAGCAGAGGCTGCAGGGTGAGGTGGAGGACCTCATGGTTGATGTGGAGAGAGCCAATGGTCTGGCTGCCAACCTTGACAAGAAGCAGAGGAACTTTGACAAAGTAAAATGTTCATCTCTGAATTAAAATTACTTTGGAATCTGACAAAAGATATATACCCAGTACTCGAGTTGTAAAAAAAAAATCAGGGGGGATGGTGGATTTTATCATATGGGGACAGATAATTTGTGTTGATTACAAATAATATAATATATTACAAATAATAGCACTGACCAAAACACCTGCAGAAATACTGCAGGAATGACATAGCAGCAGTTAAATGCAGCCTTCTGTAAGCTTTAAATATCCACTGGGCTTACATCAAATACATCAAAACACAACAATAAAAAACACTTTTCTGAACTTATCAATATGACTCTGTCCTTCACAGGATAAGTAAAATGGATCACTGCAAAAACTCAAAATCTTAACAAGAATATTTGTCTTATTTCTAGTTAAAATGTCTCATTATAGTAAAAAAAATCTCATTACACTTAAAACAAGACTCATCACTGGAAAAAACAACAATTTTCACATGTTTCAAGTAGATTTTCACTTGAAACAAGTAGAAAAATCTGCCAGTGGAACAAGATTTTTTTTGCTTGTAATAAGAAGATAAATCTTGTTCCACTGGCAGATTTTTCTACTTATTTCAAAGGAAAATGTACTTGAAACAGGTGAAAATTGTGAAATAAGTTATTTTTGTATTGTTATTTTTCTGGTGATAACTCTTCATTCGTTGATGAAATGACATAAGGGATGGAAAGGGGGGATGGCAGTTTTACAGGGGGATGATTTGGACCGTTTTTATTTCAGGGGGGATGCCATCCCCCTCATCCCCCCTCAACTCCAGTACTGTATATACCCTACGTCAAACAGCAATTAAATATGATGCTACTGTATATACATCCAGGTCCTTGCAGAATGGAAACAGAAGTATGAGGAGGGCCAAGCAGAGCTGGAAGGAGCCCAGAAAGAGGCTCGTTCTCTCAGCACTGAGCTGTTCAAGATGAAGAACTCCTATGAGGAGGCACTGGATCAGCTGGAGACCATGAAGAGAGAGAACAAGAACCTGCAGCGTACATTCAATTTAAAACCATATACCGTATTTTCCGCGCTATAAGGCGCACTGCATTATAAGGTGCACCTTCAATGAATGACGCATTTAAAAACTTTTTCCATATATAAGGCGCACCGCATTATAAGGCGCACTAAATATATGGTAAAATACCGTACTATAGTGGCTGGGGTTGAGTTACGTATCTACCTGATGGAGCTGTGCTACAGGAAATGCTACAAAATCCTACAGCAAATGCAAAAAAAAAAAAGAAGAAAAGTACCGTATGTTAAACTTTATTAACAAAATAAAAACCAGTTTTGCTCCGTCTCGTCAAAGTCGCCATTATGCGAGTCAGCGTCGCTGCTGTAGTCTTGTACGTCTGTGACGATTCCTGACGTTTTTAGCGCCATTACTTCGGCGACACCAACTACATTACCCACAATCCCCCTGACTACAGTAACAGAAATTACCGTATTGATCATATATAAGACGCACTGCCAGTTTTTGAGAAAATTAAAGGCTTTTAGGTGCGCCTTATAGTGCGGAAAATACGGTAAATTAATAGAAGTATTTATGATATTAGTCACAATATTCTACGTACATACTTGCACTATGTTTAAAGTAGTTCTAGGAAATGTCAATTTTATCTCTTCACATTATTTTACCTTCAGAGGAGATCTCAGATCTGACTGAACAGATTGGTGAGACTGGAAAGAGCGTTCATGAGCTGGAGAAAGCCAAGAAGAGTGTGGAGACAGAGAAGACTGAAATTCAGACTGCACTGGAGGAAGCTGAGGTATGACAATAAAAACTTCACCGACAGTCACAAATGACACAAATACGTTTGTGAGTGCTTAAGTTTGGGTTAATGAACTTTCTCTAACAGGAAATATAGTTTTTATAGTAGTAATATAGTTTTTAACATAAAATGTCCCTGTGTAAATTAATTCAAGGGTACTTTGGAGCATGAGGAGGCCAAGATTCTGCGTGTGCAGCTTGAGCTCAACCAGGTCAAGGGTGAGGTTGACAGGAAGCTGGCAGAGAAGGACGAGGAGATGGAGCAGATCAAGAGAAACAGCCAGAGGGTGATTGACTCCATGCAGAGTACTCTTGATTCCGAGGTCAGGAGCAGGAATGATGCCATGAGAGTAAAGAAGAAGATGGAGGGAGACCTCAATGAGATGGAGATTCAGCTCAGCCATGCCAACAGGCAGGCTGCTGAGGCCCAGAAGCAACTGAGGAATGTCCAGGGACAGCTCAAGGTGAGTTTGCTGTTAACGCTGAGTTTAAATGAAACAGCTTTGGAGTAAAGACAATTTAGACTAAGACTACGTTCACACTGCAGGCCTTAATGCTCAATTCCGATTTTTTCCCATATCCGATTTTTTTGTGTGGCTGTTCACATTATCTTTTAAAATGTGTCCTATATACAGAGCTGGGTAGAGTACCCAAAAATTGTACTCAAGTAAAAGTACTGTTACTTCAGAATAATGTGACTCAAGTAAACGTAAAAAGTAGTCATCCAAATAATGACTTGAGTAAAAGTAAAAAAGTACTTAGTGAAAAAACTACTCAAGTACTGAGTAACTGTTTAGTAACGTCTGATTTATTTTGTTAACACAACCATTCAAACAGACAAAAGTACAAAATAATCATCTTCAGGCAAATTAAATCAATAAAATTAATTAAAATTAATAAAAAATAGCTTAAATTAAAATAATCTTAAAGTAAATTCAAGTACTTTAATAAATGATAAAATAAATAAAATAATAACAGAATAAAAAAATAAATTAAGCAGAAGTAGCACAAAATTTCAAGCCTTTGTACTTTTCTTTTTTAACCAGCAGAACTAGAACAAGCCCATGAACTCATAGAAACTCTGTGTGTGTTTGAGTCTGTGTAAATGTGACAAAACATGCAAAAACAAAATTTTTTCCCAAAGAATCACCCAGTGATGTCATGAGATTGACGCGTACGTGGATAAAAGGGATAAAAGAAAAGTAACAGCTCAACGTAGCCTAATGTAGCGGAGTAAGAGTAACAGTTTCTTTTTCACAAATCTACTCAAGTAAAAGTAAAAAGTATAGTGATTCAAAACTACTCCTAAAAGTACAAAATTTCCCAAAACTTACTCAAGTAAATGTAACGGAGTAAATGTAACTCGTTACTACCCAGCTCTGCCTATATCAGACTGGAGTGTGAACGCATCGCGGCCCTGAACTGACCCGCATGCGCAGAGAAACAATAACAAAGACATCACACGCAGCACGCCGTCATACGGCGGTAAACATGGAGGCAACAGAAGTGAGCGTACATGGGTACATTTTGAAGTTGTTGTGTGGTGGAAGCCGACGAAACTGTGAGCAAGTGTTAATGAAGAGGAGAAGGAGGAGAAAGAAAGCCGCATTTTTAATTTCAGGCTCTTTATTTTCCTCTGGCACTGCAGCCACGTCCTTCTGTAGCCGCGCTCGCACATTTCTTTTGATATGCTCTCAAATACGGACCGGTTACGATAAGACCCCTCTAATTTAGCTTGTATAGCAGTGTCCCCCCAAATACTTATAAGGTCCAAGACCTCACTGTCCCTCCACTGATTAGCTCCATCGCCGCCAGAGGTGGACAGAGTACTCGACCCCAGTACTTGAGTAAGAGTACAAATACTACTGGTCAAAATTTACTCCGTTACAAGTAAAAGTAGCTCAGTCAAAATATTACTCGAGCAAGAGTAGAAAAGTACTTGCTTTTAAAGGTACTTAAGTATCCAAAAGTAAATGCTTTAAAATGCTTCTAAATTAATTTAAGGATCTTTTAACTCTTGTTTCTGAGAATTGGATGTTGAGTTGTTGAAAGCAGAGAGGTAGTTCTGCTGCGGCAGACACAATAAACATTTGAAAATAAATGTCTGTGGTTTGTCTGTGCCCTCGTTTTTTACTTGGTCGAACTCAAACATTGAGTTAAGATACGGCCAAGGATTTTGTGAAAGTCCCTGCTCCGAGTCCGGCTCATTATCAGACTCAGACGACTCAGCGGATTGTCTTTCTTCTCCTGACGCAGGCGTAGCCATTGTTGCGGCTCTGTCTTGACTTGTTGCGGCTCTGTCTTGACAAACGCAGGCTACTTTGGCGGTATCGTTTTGAGGAAGCTTGACGTATTTCCGCTTTACGTACATCCCAGTGGAGAGCGTGCACTGTGATAGGTCTCCTCCTTTGACAAAAACAGCTTGTGTCCAATAGGATTTTAGGGAAGAAGAAAAAAGAGCAGACCTGAAAGTAACAAGTACTTTTCAGCCTTCCTAGAAATTTACTCAAGTAAAAGTAAAAATATTTGTCTTGGAAATGTATTCAAGTAAGAGTAATAAGTACCAAAGAAATCTAATACTCAAGGTAAGTACAAATCCTCTGGATATGTACTTAAGTACAGTACTCAAGTAAATTTACTCCGTTACTGTCCACCACTGATCGCCGCTATCCTCCATGTTTGTCTTGACCTTTTCCGATCGCTTCCGAGTGACTCCCGCCCCCGCCAGCACAGTATTATGACAACGGTCGCTCTCAAGTGACGTCAAAGTCGCATTAATTCCGACCTGGCTGTTCACACTGAGGTCGCATTGCAAAACATCAGACCTGTATCCGATTTAGAACCACATGTGGAAGCGACCTGAATCTGATTTGAAAAGATCAGATTCCATGTGACTTGTGCTGTTCACACTGTCATAAACAAATCAGATCTGAGTCACATATGAGCAAAAAAAATCGGATTTGGGTCACTTGGAAAGTACAGTGTGAACGTAGTCTAAGTCTCACTGTCATTGTCAGGATGCCCAACTGCACCTGGATGAGGCTGTCAGGGGACAGGAAGACATGAAGGAGCAGGTTGCCATGGTGGAGCGCAGGAATGGTCTGATGTTAGCTGAGATTGAGGAGCTGAGAGTTGCTCTGGAGCAAACAGAGAGAGGACGTAAAGTGGCTGAGCAGGAGTTGGTTGATGTCAGTGAACGTCACAGCCTGCTTCACTCTCAGGTTAGTTTTCCAAAATGCATAACAACCATGTGCCCTAAAAAATGCAAGACAAAGAAACTGATGGTGCGTCATCTTGATCAATTTTTCAGAACACCAGCCTTATCAACACCAAGAAGAAGCTGGAAGCTGACCTTGTGCAGGTTCAGGGTGAGGTGGATGATACTGTTCAGGAAGCAAGAAATGCTGAGGAGAAAGCCAAAAAGGCTATCACTGATGTAAGTTTACATCTCAGAAAGATTGATATTCTTTTTTTATGTTTAATGAATGCTTAATTTCAAAATATTCATCCTTTCAGGCTGCTATGATGGCTGAGGAGCTGAAGAAGGAACAGGACACCAGCGCCCACCTGGAGAGGATGAAGAAGAACCTGGAGGTCTCAGTCAAGGACGTGCAGCACCGTCTGGATGAGGCTGAGAATCTGGCCATGAAGGGTGGCAAGAAGCAGCTCCAGAGACTGGAGTCCAGGGTATGTTTTGTATTTAACAAGAATACCCCTTATTTTCCTTAAATGTATTTATAATGGCAAAACATTTTATCTGCGTGAGATTACAGTGTTAATAGCTGAATGAGTCAAACAGTGTTAGTGCGTTTGTGGGCTAGTTTTTCAAACCATCGCTGCTCCAGTTCAATGCAACCACCAGCATAAAGTGTACGACGCCAGCTGCTACGGTTTTCCGCCATCCTTTCCCAGCTAGATGTATCGACATTTAACGCTTTCATATCGCGTTTCGCGACATCCTTGAAGTGAAGAAGTGAACGTCCTCTCCTTCGCACACCCTCACAAAGCTCGCCGTAGAGGATGCACTTGGGCAGCCGGTAGTCTGGAATTCTGTGCAGGTGACCAAGCCAACGGAGCCTTCTGATCTTCAGAGTTTGGAAGAAAGATTTGCTGCCAGCCCGTTTCAAAACTTCTTCGTTCGTGACCCTGTCCTGCCTCTTAATTCCCTGTATGTGCCTTAGGCAACGCATATGGAAGGAGTTCAGCCTTTGTTCTTGACGGGCATATGTTGTCCATGTTTCCGCACCATATAACATTATACTAAGAATGCAGGATTCATAATTCAAAAAGGCATAATTAAATAAATACATTCTTAGGAATGTATTTATAGATCCTCTATTATAAAAGTAAACACTTTAACTTTTGTGTCATCATGAAACAGGTTCGTGAGCTGGAGTCTGAAGTTGATGCTGAGCAGAGGCGTGGAGCTGATGCTGTTAAAGGAGTCCGCAAATATGAGAGGAGAGTGAAGGAGCTGACATATCAGGTATACAGATGATATTTCAACAACAATGAACCTACTGCTTTCATTCAGCTTCAGCAGTTCATTACTCACATTTATTTATTTCTATAGACTGAGGAGGACAAGAAGAATGTGCACAGACTTCAGGATCTGGTGGACAAGCTGCAGCTCAAAGTTAAGGGTTACAAGAGACAGGCTGAGGAGGCGGTAAGTTAAAATAGTGTTTTCAGTTTAGGACAGCAAAACCAACATTAATTGTGTTGTCACTAAACTGTAACATTCAATACCCTCGCAGGAGGAGCAGGCCAACACCCACATGTCCAGGTTCAGAAAGGTCCAGCATGAACTGGAGGAAGCTCAGGAGCGTGCTGACATCGCTGAGTCTCAGGTCAACAAGCTCAGGGCTAAGAGCCGTGACCATGGAAAGGTAAGACATCAAGAGTCTAAATATGCTTTAGTCAATATCAGAGAGCCTCTATGAAATAACTCTTTTGAAATGCCATTCTTTGATTTATTTATTTTTTAAACATGTGTTATTCTGTTACATTACAATGTAAGTTCAACAAATATTGGGTTGCAATCGCTCAATAAATGTATTTTCTTTATTTTCTTCCAGGCTGACACTGCTGAATAAGAGACTACATCTGTTTGGAACCTTTGACAGACTTCATAGAATATGCTGTTGACTCATCTTCCAACAACAAATCAATAAAATAAACAGTTATAAATCCAAATAATGTAATTTACTATTTGTTATTTGCTCTTTATGGTTCACTCTTAACTTTTGCTCAATACAGCATTTTACTAAGGTTCAGTAATTTTCGTTGGCTGCTTGGATATCTTGTTTCAATTCAATTTTCAATTCACTTTTAATTATATAGTGTCTATTACAACAGAAGTTGTCTCTGAGCGCTTTCCAGAGACCCAGAACATAAACCCCCGAGCAATTATTACATTAACATAACATAAACAGTGGCAGGTAAAAAAACTCCCCTAGTGCTATTATTCACTTTTATTTATTTATTTATTTAATTTTAGTTGTTAGTTTAGTTGTAGTTGTGTAATTTCTGGAAAAGAAAGAAGTCAAGTCATACATGAGAGAAACTATTCAGTTTGTGGCAAAATATTTTTACTTGTATGAAACTGAAGATGCATAATGCAAACCTGACATTTACTTTTAGTTCGTATTAACGGACGAAAAAAGAGTGCGGAATAATAAGAAAAGGGAAACCATTTCTGTATACTAATATATCGCCTTCATTTTTCAGGTTTTTACGGCCGTGTTTTATTTTTTGGGGGATTTTTTTTTCCACATCAGAGCGGGGTCGTTACACCCCTAATTTATTATGAACATAGAAAAAAATTAAAGCTGCAAGCAGCGATGAACGGGCCCTCGCACTCATGGCCACCGCCCCCCATAAGCATATCAGAAATGACACCACCCACGACTTTCTATGTAAAACCATTCAAAAGTTATGGCAGAAAATAGGGACTATGAAATATCAACCAATCAGAAGAAGGGTAATTTGCACCAAGGTCAAGTACTAAAAACCGAGTTCGATGACACAACCCACAACTTTCTATGTCAAACCATTCAAAAGTTATAACAGAAAATAGGGACAACCAATCAGAAGAAGAGGCGGGGCTAATTCAGGCCAATGAAGGTGAAGGACTCAATACAGAGTCCGATGACACCACCCACGACTCTCTATGTCAAACCATTCAAAAGTTATAGCAGAAAATAGGGACAACCAATCAGAAGAACGGGCGGGGCTAATATAGGCCAATGAAGGTCAAGGACTCAAAACCAAGTCCGATGACACCACCCACGAGTCTTTATCACAACCCGTTCAAAAGTTATGGCAGAGAAAAGTATTCTAGGGGGCGCTGTTGAGCCGTTAGGCCACGCCCATTAATGCAAACCATGAAATATCAAATTTATCACCAGGCCTGGCTTGCATGCAAAATTTGGTGACTTTTGAGGAAATATCAAATATGGACCAATCAGATGAAGGGGGGGCGCGCTTTTTGGCGTCTAGCGTCGCCACAGTAACGCTTTTGAAAGAGAAAAGTAATGTGCGTAGTCGCAGGATGGAGACGAACATTTTGATGTATAACACACCTGGGTGAACGTTACGGTTCAGGCCGTATTAACTGCCGAAGGAATCGCATAAATTGCGCCAAAATTACGCGATTAATTCAAAATGTTCAAAATGGCCGACTTCCTGTTCGGTTTAGGCCATGGCGCCAAGAGACTTTTCTTTAAGTTGCCACATGATACAGGTGTGTAGCAATTTTCGTGCATGTACGTCAAACCATATTGTGGGGCTTGAGGCACAAAGTTTTCTGGGGAGCGCTGTTGAGCCATTTTGCCACGCCCATTAATGCAAACCATTAAATATAAAATTTTTCACCAGGCCTGGCTTGCGTGCCAAATCTGGTAACTTTCGGGGCACGTTTAGGGGGGCAAAAAGGCCCTCCTTTAGTCAGAAGAAAGAACTAGAAAATTTCTGGAAATTTTGATATGGGCATGCCCTACTGCCCATTCGTCCCCTCTTGCTGCTTTGGCTTGGGGCTGTAGTGGTTGTGTTCGGGGTGGTTTTATGTAAGTTTGAGGTGTTTATGGTTGTATTGCATTCATTTCTGTGCTCCCCATAGTTATAAATGGGGCGCGCTTTTTGGCGTCTAGCGTCGCCACGGTAACGCTTTTGACTGAGAAAAGTAATACCCATCGAGGCACGATGGAGACGCATCCAACGATGTATGCCATACATGGGTGCATGTTCCGGTTCAGGCTACGTTAACGGATAGGTCTATTTTTCACCATGGTAAAAAACCCCATCCGAATGAATGGGGCCATTTGGCATGGATTTTGACATAACATTTCCTTAAATCACAGCTTCATGAAATTTGAATATGTTGAAGGCCACAGCGTGCCGAGTCGTGAAACATTTGTACAATGTCTCTACGATAACCTGTTGCCTAGAAACAAGCGACCAAAGTCAAATGGAAAAAAAAAAAAAAGAAAGGTAAATATAGCAAAAACTGTAAAAATTGGTATAATGAGGTTGTACGGTCGGTTAGTGCCAATCGGGCTGAGTGTTTGAAAGTTTGAACGATGTCTCTACGATAAAGTTCGGCCGAGCAATAAGCGTCCAAATTTTCGCCTTTTTTTTTGCTTTTTGGCATCTAGCGTTGCCATGGTAACACTTTGGACTGAGAAAAATTATACCCATCGAGGCAAGATGGAGACGCATCCAACGATGTATGCCATGCATGGGTGCACATTGCGGTTCGGGCCGTATTAACGGACGAAAAAAAGAGTGCGGAATAATAAGAAAAGGGAAACCTTTTCTGTATACTAATATATCGGCTTCATTTTTCAGGTTTTTCCGGCCGTGTTTTATTTTTTGGGGATTTTTTTTTTTCCACATCAGAGCGGGGTCATGCTGTACACCCGCTGGTGCGCAGTGGGACTTTTGCGACTTTAGCTCGTTAGCAAAATGCTAGCAACATGGCCCTTTGTGCCATTCTGGACGATTGTAATATGGTCATGCCACTACTTGACATGCCCATAATAAAGAATAATTCCTACGGATACAATAGGGCCTTCGCACTGTAAGTGCTCGGGCCCTAAAAACAGTTTTCTGAACTTATCAATATGCCTCTGTCCTTCACAGGATAAGTAAAATGGATCACTGCAAAAACTCAAAATCTTAACAAGAATATTTATCTTATTTCTAGTTAAAATGTCTAATTTTTAGTAAAAAAAAAAATCTCATTACACTTAAAACAAGACTCATCACTGGAAAAAACAATTTTCACCTGTTTCAAGCAGATTTTCACTTAAAATAAGTAGAAAAATCTGCCAGTGGAACAAGATTTTTTTGCTTGTAATAAGAAGATACATCTTTTTGTACTTATTTCAAGTGAAAATGTACTTGAAACAGGTGAAAATTGTCAAATAAGTTATTTTTCTGGTGTTATTTTTCTGGTGATGACTCTAAATGTTGAAATAGCAGTAATACCACATTCATTGATTAAATGGCATAAGGGATGCAAAGGGGGGATGGTAGTTTTACAGGGGGGATGATTTGGACCGTTTTTATTTCAGGGGGGATGCCATCCCCCCCCATCTCGAGTACTGATTAGGGCCAAACTAAGGTACTTCCACCCTAATGAGTAGCAAAAACAAATATGTAAGATGTTTTAGTGCGTCCGAAACATTAGTAGCCTACGTACTCAATAGTATGGGCTATCCATACTCATTCCGGAGAAATTTATTAGTATGGATTGATGGGAACTAGCTAAGCAGAAACTTCCCACAATGCAATGCAGCGGTGTTTGGTTGCGAATCAAAAAATATTCAAATCCTGAACAGACGTCATTGTCATGAACTGACTTCATCATGACAAAAATGGGAGACGACACACAGGGATAAATGCTCAAAACAATGTATTTATTTATAATTAAATCAATCAAAATATATGTAACAGGTAAAGTGGGGTGTGAGTCATCAGTTTGATCAGTGGTGTATGGCATGTGTGGATGTGTGTAAGTGTAGTGTATGTGCAAGTGCAGAAAACTAAAGACAAACAAACTCAAAGCAACCAAAAGAAAGCCATGCTTACTGAGCAGGGGAGAGAGGCCAAATGGCCCTGACCAGCCTGTTTAAATACTGGGCCTGATTGGAGTCAGGTGTGCCTCCTCATCTAGGCACACCCATGCAGGCTGGTCCCCTCCTCCTGCACATGAACAGAACACCCTGTTAAGATACACTGTTAAGAAAGGGTGGGTCATCACAGTCATCCTCCTTTCTCTCCCTCCTTCATGTACATTTGTACTGACATTACAACATTTAGAAGTGCAGGCCAGAACATGCAGGAGGAGGAACAGTCACCACCAAGCAGAACAACCATGTCTGCAGCTACCGCAGTTTAAGGTGGAGTTGCACTTCTGAAGATGCATAATTCTGGAGCTGCATCACACTACAACGATCAGACATAGAGTGTGTTTACATGGGAAGTTTAATTCCTTTTTAATTCAGAATTAAAATTAAATCCGATTTAAAATTAGTAAAAATTACGATGTAAACACCTAATTCCGAATTAAAATGGCCATTCCGAATTAAACTTAATATTCCGAAGTAAGTGGCTGGTTTATTCTGATTTTAAATCCGAATAGAATAATTCCGCGATCATGTTCACACTTATTCCGCTTTAAATTAATTCCGGTCTTTCTGCGCTGCTCGTTCCCTCGCCCGTCTGTCGCCATGATGCTTATATTCCACGCTGGGCTTGTTTTCCAAACAAAGTTTCCTAGATGGCAGCACGCAGTAAACGGTGGTCAAGAGCAGAGAGCATTTATTTAATAAATAGCTTGGAGGACCTGGAAATAATTAAAAGAACAGATGGCAGGAAACATAAAAATTGCGAGCTTTTCAAAGTTGTAGCAGCTAAGTTTGTTTTTCTTCCGGTACACGTAACTTCCGGTCCGCCCCCCTATCCAATCAGAACCTTCCCAACCCCCAGACCTTAAGAGGAATTGGATAAAGCCGATCAAACGTGTTTTCCATGTAAAACCTCAATTCAGAATTACTATTTCCATGTAAACTCGAAGGAAAATAGTTTAATTCGGAATTATTTAATTCGGAAAAAATTAATTCCGAATTAAAAAACATCATGTCATAATCTTTTTGATGGGGAAGCTGCTTTGAACACAAGTGAAGTGACAGAGATTGTTCTGGAGCTACTGGAGGTATTTACACGTATAGGAATATTTCACAAGTCCCATAAACCAACCCTGTCATGGAAACTGTCCTTTAAAACACCTGAATCACCTGGAAAAGGACTGTGGACTCAAAAACTGATATCATATTATGATCTCTGCAGTTTTAGCTTTGTGTTGGGATCATTTCACCATAACTGGACCGTGGACTGGGAGGTGTTGGAAACAATGACGATCTGGTCCGTGAGGAGAACTGCAGCGCTAGCTGCCACCCAAAAAAACAAACACTGATCATAGAGAGCTGATCATAAAACTATCATAAAACTATATTACCACATTATGCAACAACTAAATTACAACTATGTTACCACCACAGACTGAAAAGTTTCATTTCCATGGAAATAAACTGCCACATCTGGATATTGTCATGTGCAGATGTGGGACTATCCTGAGATTTGCAAATCACTGCGTTCTGTTTTAATCAACATTTATTTACACTTCTTTGGAATTGGGATAGAGTTTCAGACAAATCACGTCGGGTGAAACCTAAAGGAAACTCTCAAAGGACAAAACAGATAATAACCTCATTAAAGTTATACTTTAGTTTTCACTCAAAGTGACCGCAAAACTAAAGTCGTGGGAATAAAGAATAGTCAGCTGATCTTTCTGAGTAGCTCTCTTGTGTCGTGTGTGCTTGTATTTCCAGGTTCACAATCTGCTTCTCCGGAGTCTGACAGGTTAAAGGCTTTTGCATCATCGAGTTGTGCTGAAATAACAACAGACAGTATGATTTCTGTATCCGTAAAGGATCACACCAACTGTATTCATGAAATATTAGACTGTGATGAAAAGCAAGAGTCCAAGAGTTTAGGTTCTAACTAGGCCTGTGTTGAATAAATCAATTTTTCGATTCTAAATCGATTCTCACATTAATTCCTAAAAATCGATTCGTATGTCTAAAGATCAATTTCTTTTCATCATTACATTACAACTTTTGGTATTTTTTTGTTTTGTTGGACACGAGAATAACTTGTGCCATGTTTTTGCCTTTAAATATGTTTAAATGTATGAAAACATTAAAGTTTTCAGTTATAATTCCATAAATTGTCTATATTTCATTACTATAATAAAAATCATGAAAATAAAAACGGAATGTGGGAAAAAATAAAACCGATTTCATCCGTCTGTTTGCTGCCCTGGATCTGTTTGGTAATTCTGCCCCACAATGTTTCTGAAAGCAGTTATATCAGCATTCTGGGAGGTGATTGGTCCTTACAGCATCATTAGCTGCCAATACTTGCTGTTGAATCTCAATATAATACTAGTATTTATATGTTGCATAACTACAGTCATATAATTCATGCAACAGCTCAAAAAACTGTTTTAATAACACTAACCCAAATCAATGATCCGAATCGAATCGAATCAAATCTTGATAATGGATTCTGAATCTTAAGAATTGGAATCGAATCGATTCTTGACATTTGAATGGATCCCCAGCCCCAGTTCTAACCACTGTTGGACACACATGGAGACGATCTCCAGCAGCTTTAGTTAGTTCCACCATGACGCCAGCAGGTGGAAGTCTTTGTCTTGACTCGTAACTCACTCTCCGATGAGTCAGAGGGGAAGGGGCAGGTAAACCTGTTGGTCATCAGTGGAGATGCACAAGTTCTAACCTTTACAGGTTTTTAACGGAATGAATGAGTATTAATTATGGAAACAAGTTAAAGGCAAAAATAGCCAAGAACCGAGCTCTTTTCATTGCTTCATCGTGTGGAAGCTCAAAACCCTGGAAGATTCAGGAATGAAAATCATGTTGAGTCACTTTGGTTTTATGTCTATTTTTTTGTCATTTGTTTATTTTGCATTTATTTACATTTCACATTTAGGTTTCGGTTTTTCCCATTTATGAAATAATATTAAAATAATTGTGTTTTTTTTCTTTTTTTTTCCTGTGAAGGAAGGTACAAAAAAAACAAAGTTCCACAAGTTTGCCCTCAGTCATGAGATGGATGGATGAATGGATGAATGGATGATGGATGGATGATGGATGATGGATGGATGAAGGATGGATGGATGGATGAGGGATGGATGATGGATGGATGGATGGATGATGGATGGATGATGGATGGATGGATGGATGGATGAATGGATTAATGGATGAATGGATGATGGATGGATGGATGATGGATGGATGGATGGATGGATGGATGATGGATGGATGATGGATGGATGGATGATGGATGGATGGATGAATGGATGGATGGATGAATGGATGGATGGATGGATGGATGGATGGATGATGAGTCATGGATGGATGGATGATGGATGGATGGATGGATGATGGATGGATGGATGGATGAATGGATGGATGGATGATGGATGGATGGATGATGGATGGATGGATGGATGGATGGATGGATGAATGGATGGATGGATGATGGATGGATGGATGGATGGATGGATGGATGGATGGATGATGGATGGATGGATGGATGGATGATGACGAAGATGTATTTTAGATAACAATCCAAGATGGCAGCAGGTCTGAATGTGAGGTCTGAATTTTAATGTTTAAAGTCATCGGATGTCTTTTATTGCGGGATTTTTAGTACCTAAGTTATTTTTTACTCTCTTTACTCTCCCATTTTGAGATTAAGATTTGAGATTTGAGATTTTTTATTTTTTTAAATACCGTGTGAAGCCTGAACCCTTGGTTTGCTTTGGCTCTGTTTGAGGCCTGATTTTTTGCCTTTGGACGTTGTGGGGCCTGGGCCCTTGGTTTGCTGCGGCTCTGGATTGGGGCCTGGTTTTGCCTCTGGGCTGCCTCTGAGCAGTTGGAAGTAGCAGCTAGCTCGACCGGCCCGGCAGCAGCGGCTGGCCACTACTAGCCCTGCCATCATTAGCTCTACGGCGGGCGGCCATCACCGGCCTCACTGCAGCTAGCTTCAACCAGCCCTGCAGCAGCTAGCCTCCATCAGCCCTGCAGCAGCTAGCCTCCACCAGCCCTGCAGCAGCTAGCCTCCACCAGCCCTGCAGCAGCTAGCCTCCATCAGCCCTGCAGCAGCTAGCCTCCACCAGCCTGCAGCAGCTAGCCTCCACCAGCCCTGCAGCAGCGAGCCTCCACCAGCCCTGCAGCAGCTAGCTTCCACCAGCCCTGCAGCAGCGAGCCTCCACCAGCCCTGCAGCAGCTAGCTTCCACCAGCCCTGCAGCAGCTAGCCTCCATCAGCCCTGCAGCAGCTAGCCTCCATCAGCCCTGCAGCAGCTTGTTGTAGTCTTGTGTTATATCCAGACTCTGTGACTCTAATTGTGGGTAACTTATGTTATATGAAATAACACACACGGAGGCGAGGCTGCAGTTAACTCTGTTTAGTGCCGCTCAGCTCAACACGCAGTTACAACTCAGACCAACATAGTCGAGCACCGAGTGCTCGATCAAATACACCACATCCCCCTTTTCCAATAATGAGATGTTTTCACATATCTGGTTACACTGCCTTTCTTTACCATAAACTCTCATGCGACAAATATTGAACATAATTCTTCAGTAATAGATATTTACTAACTAAACAGTACTAAGTAGCACTTATTTAACATTAACAAATAAACATTTAATTCCCATAGTCATTGTCTTCCTTTTTTTTCTTTTTTTTTTTTTTTTTTTTACAGTTAGAACATAACAACCTAGTGAACTGTCCTCGACTTAGTCTCTGAACCTGACAGGGCATCTCACCGCTCTGCCACTCCTGGTGTGGTATGTAGGTGAGTCATCCATGCTCACAGGCGGAGGATCACGTGGTGATGGTGGTGGGTCTCGTGGTGGCAGGTCAGCAGACTCAGGTGTCTGAGGGTGTGTTACATCTGAAATCTCGGGGGGGTCAGTGTCCCTGAAAAAACTAGGATGCACCTTCCTCAGATGTCGCCTGTTCCTCCTGAATGTTTTCCCTGCAGGTGTCAGCACATTGTAGGAGCGAGGTTCATGTCTCCGGCTCGCCACTATGGCAGGCTCCCATCCGCGCCGTGTCTGCATATGTACGGTGGTGCCCGGGATTAAAGCTGGTAGTGGCTTGGCATCTCTGTCGTGGTACAAACGCTGGCGCGTCTGCAGGTCCTGAATCCTACTGTGCACGTGCTGCGGTGTAGACTGCTTTAATACAGCACTGGAACAAGGAAGCGTGCTCCGCAGGACTCTTCCCATCAACATTTGTGCAGGTGACATGTTCAGTCCTGTCACTGGCGTGTTCCTCAGTGACAGCAGCACCAGATGTGGGTCTGTGCCAGTTTGCATCGCTTTTTTCAGTGCGTGTTTCACAGTCTTTATGGTCCTCTCGGCGAGTCCATTGGACCGCGGATATCCTGGGCTGGAGTGTGTGAGTCTGAACTCCCATGAAGCTGCGAATGACTGCATCTCACAGCTGGCAAATGGAACGTGATCGCTCACCAGCTCTCTGGGGATCCCGTGCCTGGCGAAAACAGACTTCATTTTCTGAATTACTGAATGAGCTGTTAGATCAGGCAAGTTCAGCACCTCAGGATATTTTGTCAGATAATCCACTACCAAAAGATAGGACTGACCTTTCAGCTGGAAGATGTCAGCTCCAACTTTCATCCACGGAAGCTCTGGGACATCATGTGTGATGAGTGGCTCTTTTTGCTGTTGTGGCTGAAGCTGTTGGCACTGCACACATTTCTCCACCATCGTCTCTATGTCGTGTGACATGCCCGGCCAGTAGAGGACCTTTCTTGCTTTGGCTTTTGTGCGCTGCACTCCTTGGTGAGCTAGATGGAGCTTCTCTAAGATTACCTTTCTGAAGCTCTGGGGTATGATAATTTTGTCTCCAACCATCACAATATCATTCTGGATACTGATGTTGTTTCGCATCGGCCAGTAACCGTGTATATTTTGGTCCAGGCTGTGCCTTTTAGCAGGCCAGCCTTTCAGATGTCTCTCACATACAGCTTGCAATACCTTGTCTGCTGCTGTTGCCTTTTTCAGCTGGTTCAGTGTCTCTTCACTCAGTGCATCTGTGGCCTCCATGGCATACACCACTTTCTCGTCACAGGGGTTCTCGTTGAGGTTTTCACCATCTCTGCTCGCTGTGGCTCGGGATAATGCATCTGCGATGTGCATGTGCTTTCCTGGGGTGTATGTAATGTTCAGGTCATACCTCTGGAGCTGCAGCAACATACCTTGTAGCCGTGCGGGTGCTTTACTCAGTGGTTTTCGCACTATGGCCTCCAGGGGTTTGTGATCTGACTGCACTGTCACGGGTCTGCCGAAGACGTACCGGTGAAATCGTTTGGCAGCAAAGACGATCGCAAGTAGCTCCTTCTCTATCTGAGCATACCTTTTCTCAGTGTCAGTGAGTGCTCGCGATGCATAACAGAGGGGCTGGCCCTCTTGTAGCAGACATGCACCTAGTCCATCTTTTGATGAGTCGGCTTGTAGTGTCAGTGGCTTTTTATGATCATAATACCGCAGCACAGGAGCCTGTGTGAGGGCCATCTTTAAAGTCTCTAGCGCTGCGCTGTGGTGCGGGCACCACTGCCACACTGCATCTTTCTTGAGCAGCTGTCTGAGGGGTGCTGTCGGAGAGGCCTCACTTGGTATGTACTGCGCTAAGAATTTCGTCATTCCCAGCAGGCGTTGGAGGCTCTGTTTGTCCTCTGGGGACGGCATGTCGATGATTGCCTTGATTTTTGCATCATCAGCTCTCTGTCCTGCTGATGTGATTATGTGTCCCATGTATTTCACAGTGTCCACTTTGTACTGGATTTTGTCCTTATTTAATTTCACATTCGCTGCCTTTGCTCTCTCCATCACTTTGTGTAGGATTTCATCATGTTCTTGTTCTGATGAAGCAGCAATGATCATGTCGTCTGCAATGACGTGTACACCTGAAATATCACCAAAAGTCTCACAGTTCTTTTGCTGAAACACTTCGCTGGCCGACTTGATCCCAAACGGGAGTCTGAGGAAGCGGTATCGGCCCCACGGTGTGTTGAAGGTGCACAATTTTGAAGATGGCTCGTCTAGCTTGATCTGCCAATATCCATCTTTTTCATCCAGGATGGTGAAGATGGATTTTCCTGCCAGTTTGCTGCGCACATCTTCAGGAGTAGGAATGGAGTAGTGCTGGCGCTTGACAGCCTCATTCAGGTTACAAGGGTCCAAACACACCCTTAGTGAACCGTTTTTCTTTTTCGTGGCGACAAGACTGTTCACCCATTCTGTCGGTACGTTGACAGGCGTTATCACATTTCTTTTCTCTAGGTCATGTAGTGTGTCTTTTAGTGTGTCCATGATAGAGAGGGGTATGTTTCTGCAGCCATGAATCACAGGTGGGACAGATGGATCAACATGTATGTGATGAACTCCTGGAAACTCACCCAGCCCTGTGAAGACCTCAGAATACCTTTCAATCAGTTCGTTTTTGGTGGATGGAGGTTTTGGTGGCTGCGGCGGTGCTGATGTGATTACATCAACCCTTTTCACCAGCCTCAACTCTGTACACACCCAGGATCGCCTTGTCTGTCTGGCTGGTTACATGGAACTCCAAAGTGGCTGTGTGTTTGGCAGTTTTGCATTGCAGAGACACAGTGCCCCCTGATGGCAAGCGGGCTCCACCAAAAGCGATCAAAACAGTCTTTGTAGGCCGCAGCTGAATGGGACCTGGCAGGCACTTGAAAATGGACATGGGTAACACGCTTGCATCAGCGCCTGTGTCAAGCTTGAACTTTATTGGTACACCTCTGATGCTGGCTGTCTCATGCCATTTGCTGTGCTTTGTGTGGCATGCTGCTTCGTCTCCATCACTGCCTACTGAGCCTATGTATAAGGAGTCCACTTCAGTCTCTATATTGTGTACAGTCTTTGCACGATAGTTGCCACTTTTCACACTGTCAGCTCGACATACCTTAGAGAAGTGATTACTTTTCCCACATTTGTGACACACTGCTCCATAAGCTGGACATTGGCGGGGCTCATGCTTTCTTCCACATTTCTGGCAGTTCATCGGTGGTCGTGTCATGGCATTTTTATTCCAGCTGCCTGCACGTTTTTGTCCTTTTGCTTTCTCAATAGCCTCCACTGGAATGTCATGTGTGGCTGGTGTAGCCTGCATCGCCTGTATTTGTGTTTTTGCAAGCTCGGTTGACCTGCATATTTCTAAGGCTCTGTGAAGTGTAAGGCCATTTTCACGCAGCAGTCTTTCCTTCAGACGAGGGTCATTTATGCTGAAGACCAATTTATCCCTCAGCATGTCATCTTCACTTCGGCCAAACTCACAGTCCTTACTTTTATGGCGCAGCTCTGTGATAAATCTGTCCACAGAAATCCCTGAAGACATCACATGTGACCAAAACTGATGCCTTTCAAATACAAAATTTTTTCGTGGGCTGCAGTAGTCTCTGAATGCTTCAAGTACCTCTTCCATCGTGACATCATCACCATCTGAGGTAATTGTGAGTGTATTATACACTTCTAACGCATCTTCGCCTATGGTGTGAAGCAGGATCGCTATTTTAACATCCTCTTCCTTGGCTTGCGCACCTGAAGCGACCATGTACAGCCGAAAACGTTGTTCCCATCTGCGCCAGTTTTCAGCGATGTTGCCGGTGAGTATCAGCTGTGACGGCGGCTTGAACTGCTCCATGCTCGCGCTGGCTGCACGGCTTCAGCTTGCGGTCACGTGGCTGCTAATCCTCTGTTAACTTGCACACAGTACCTCGGCTCACTCCGGAACTCCGTCTTCTGACACCATGTTGTAGTCTTGTGTTATATCCAGACTCTGTGACTCTAATTGTGGGTAACTTATGTTATATGAAATAACACACACGGAGGCGAGGCTGCAGTTAACTCTGTTTAGTGCCGCTCAGCTCAACACGCAGTTACAACTCAGACCAACATAGTCGAGCACCGAGTGCTCGATCAAATACACCACACAGCTAGCCTCCACCAGCCCTGCAGCAGCGAGCCTCCACCAGCCCTGCAGCAACTAGCTTCCACCAGCCCTGCAGCAGCTAGCTTCAACCAGCCCTGCAGCAGCTAACTTCAACTAGCCCTGCAGCAACAAGCCTCCACCAGCCCTGCAGTAGCTAACTTCAATTAGCCCTGCAGCAGCTAGCCTCTACTAGCTCTGCAGTAGCTAACTTCAACTAGCCCTGCAGCAGCTAGCTTCTACTAGCTCTGCAGTAGCTAACTTCAACCAACCCTGCAGCAGCTAGCCTCTACTAGCCCTGTGGCAGGGCCCTCACTAGTTCACAGTTATTGAATCCCATCATGGCAATTGTGGTGCCAGCGCTCCTGGTTCTTTTATCAGCGAGCCTCCACCAGCCCTGCAGCAGCTAGCTTCCACCAGCCCTGCAGCAGCTAGCCTCCATCAGCCCTGCAGCAGCTAGCCTCCATCAGCCCTGCAGCAGCTAGCCTCCACCAGCCCTGCAGCAGCGAGCCTCCACCAGCCCTGCAGCAACTAGCTTCCACCAGCCCTGCAGCAGCTAGCTTCAACCAGCCCTGCAGCAGCTAACTTCAACTAGCCCTGCAGCAACAAGCCTCCACCAGCCCTGCAGTAGCTAACTTCAATTAGCCCTGCAGCAGCTAGCCTCTACTAGCTCTGCAGTAGTTAACTTCAACTAGCCCTGCAGCAGCTAGCTTCTACTAGCTCTGCAGTAGCTAACTTCAACCAACCCTGCAGCAGCTAGCCTCTACTAGCCCTGTGGCAGGGCCCTCACTAGTTCACAGTTATTGAATCCCATCATGGCAATTGTGGTGCCAGCGCTCCTAGTTCTTTTATCAGCGAGCCTCCACCAGCCCTGCAGCAGCTAGCTTCCACCAGCCCTGCAGCAGCTAGCCTCCATCAGCCCTGCAGCAGCTAGCCTCCATCAGCCCTGCAGCAGCTAGCCTCCATCAGCCCTGCAGCAGCTAGCCTCCACCAGCCCTGCAGCAGCGAGCCTCCACCAGCCCTGCAGCAACTAGCTTCCACCAGCCCTGCAGCAGCTAGCTTCAACCAGCCCTGCAGCAGCTAACTTCAACTAGCCCTGCAGCAACAAGCCTCCACCAGCCCTGCAGTAGCTAACTTCAATTAGCCCTGCAGCAGCTAGCCTCTACTAGCTCTGCAGTAGCTAACTTCAACTAGCCCTGCAGCAGCTAGCTTCTACTAGCTCTGCAGCAGAGGTGGCAAATCCGGCTTCAGAAAGTAAAAGTCCTGCCATATATTTGTTCTGTCCATTCACTAAAACCAGGTGAGTTCACTAATTAGCTCATCTACCTGGCTGAAGAGCTGTGCTGATTAGAATCAGCTGGTTGAGTGAATGGACAGAACAAATACATGGTAGGACTTTTACTTTCTGAAGCCGGATTTGCCACCTCTGCTCTGCAGTAGCTAACTTCAACCAACCCTGCAGCAGCTAGCCTCTACTAGCCCTGTGGCAGGGCCCTCACTAGTTCACAGTTATTGAATCCCATCATGGCAATTGTGGTGCCAGCGCTCCTGGTTCTTTTATCAGCGAGCCTCCACCAGCCCTGCAGCAACTAGCTTCCACCAGCCCTGCAGCAGCTAGCCTCCATCAGCCCTGCAGCAGCTAGCCTCCATCAGCCCTGCAGCAGCTAGCCTCCACCAGCCCTGCAGCAGCGAGCCTCCACCAGCCCTGCAGCAACTAGCTTCCACCAGCCCTGCAGCAGCTAGCTTCAACCAGCCCTGCAGCAGCTAATTTCAACTAGCCCTGCAGCAACAAGCCTCCACCAGCCCTGCAGTAGCTAACTTCAATTAGCCCTGCAGCAGCTAGCCTCTACTAGCTCTGCAGTAGCTAACTTCAACTAGCCCTGCAGCAGCTAGCTTCTACTAGCTCTGCAGTAGCTAACTTCAACCAACCCTGCAGCAGCTAGCCTCTACTAGCCCTGTGGCAGGGCCCTCACTAGTTCACAGTTATTGAATCCCATCATGGCAATTGTGGTGCCAGCGCTCCTAGTTCTTTTATCAGCGAGCCTCCACCAGCCCTGCAGCAGCTAGCTTCCACCAGCCCTGCAGCAGCTAGCCTCCATCAGCCCTGCAGCAGCTAGCCTCCATCAGCCCTGCAGCAGCTAGCCTCCATCAGCCCTGCAGCAGCTAGCCTCCATCAGCCCTGCAGCAGCTAGCCTCCATCAGCCCTGCAGCAGCTAGCCTCCATCAGCCCTGCAGCAGCTAGCCTCCACCAACCCTGCAGCAGCGAGCCTCCACCAGCCCTGCAGCAACTAGCTTCCACCAGCCCTGCAGCAGCTAGCTTCAACCAGCCCTGCAGCAGCTAACTTCAACTAGCCCTGCAGCAACAAGCCTCCACCAGCCCTGCAGTAGCTAACTTCAATTAGCCCTGCAGCAGCTAGCCTCTACTAGCTCTGCAGTAGCTAACTTCAACTAGCCCTGCAG
The DNA here is from genome assembly GCF_033807715.1 of Cololabis saira. Lineage (NCBI taxonomy): Eukaryota > Metazoa > Chordata > Actinopteri > Beloniformes > Belonidae > Cololabis > Cololabis saira. The sequence continues at coordinate 10,723,544 of NC_084606.1, read as the reverse complement.
CAGCTAGCTTCTACTAGCTCTGCAGTAGCTAACTTCAACCAACCCTGCAGCAGCTAGCCTCTACTAGCCCTGTGGCAGGGCCCTCACTAGTTCACAGTTATTGAATCCCATCATGGCAATTGTGGTGCCAGCGCTCCTGGTTCTTTTATCACTGCTTACAATCAGCAAACTTGAAGTGGTTGGAAACAGTTGGGGTCTTACTGAATGCAGGGAAGACTATAGCCTACTGTTTCTGAACATTATTTGTACCCCGGTAAAGGCACAAGCTGGGATACCATCTTCCTCAAGTTCTGTCCCACCTGGTCCTTGCATGGTTCTGATATTATTTTACCCCATTTTATTGTATTATTTAGTGCATATGATTGGTTGCTTTCATTTTACTCGTATCCCCTAAGTCCTAGAACAACTTCTAGGCATGGTTTTGTTCAGCCGGTACCTACTCATTCAGTAAGGAAGAAATGTTTGATTGTTCTTCTGCTCTTATTGTCTGGTAACATTGAACTTAACCCTGGCCCTGATATTAATTGCCTGGGTACTCCATGTGACTTTAAATCTAGATCAGGGCTTGGTGTTATTCACCTAAATGTTAGAAGTCCATTGCCAAAGCTAGACCTAGTGAAAATCTGGGCTAACTCGACCGATACCGACGTTCTTGTCTTGTCCGAAACCTGGCTGAAGAAATCCATCACAGATAAAGACATTGCCATTAAAGGTTACAATGTTTTTCGTTGTGACCGCCCCAGAAAAGGTGGTGGCATTGTAATATATGTCAGGCAGAAATTCCATGTCACTGTCCAATCATCTCTTTCCCTCAGCAGACAATTTGAATTTCTTGCTCTGAAGCTGGAGCTTCTTAATGGTCTTTTTATCACCATCGTGGGTTGCTATAGACCGCCTGCAGCTAGTAGTGAAACTTTATTATCTCTAAGTAATCAGCTTTCATCCTTAGATTTCAATGAGATTCTTCTTACAGGAGACTTGAACTGGGATTGGTTATCCTCTGTCTCTGACAGTTTTAAATCTATGTGTGATTCTTTTAATTTATCACAACTAGTTAATGGGTCAACACGCCCAAATCTTAAATGTCCAGAGAAATCTTCTCTCCTTGACCTATTTTTAACTAATTTTCCTCATAAATATTCAGATATCGGTATTTTTGCAAACGATTTGAGCGACCATTGCGTTATAGCCGCTGTCAGACAAGCTAAGCTCCCCAAATCAAGGTCACGTGTTATTTTTAAACGTGACTATAAACATTTATGCGAGCAGGCTTTTCTCCATGATTTATGGAACTTTGATTGGTCCAGGATCTCACTCATTAATGATGTAGAGCTGGCGTGGAAGTACTTTTACGATGCTTTTAGTGTTGTTATAAATAAACATGCCCCTTTCCGCAGATTTAGAGTAAAGGGCAGAAACAATCCCTGGTTCTCCCCGAAGCTGTCTAGTCTCCTAAAAGTAAGGGATGAAGCCTGGGCCAAGGCCAGAAAGTCTAAATCCCAAGGGGACTGGCTGATATTTAAACAGCTCAGAAATCGTTTTACATCTCTTGTTAAAAAAGCTAAATCTGATTTTTATATTAACACTACTCGTAATTTAAATGATCCCAAGAAGTTTTGGAAAATAGTTAAGTCGTCATTTGGGGATGACACCAGAGATGATTTGCCTACTTGCGTAGTAAAAGATGCACATATTTTATCCGAAAAACCTGCTATTCTTAATTGTTTTAATGAACACTTTGTCTCTTCAGGTTCCCTATTTGAGTCCCTACATCTAAATCAACCAAATGTGCAGGGAGATTGCCCTCATTCACCAATCAGTGTTATGGCTCCACAATTTGATTGGACTCCTTTTGAAGTAACCAAGGTCCACAGAGCGTTACAGCAGTTAGATCTTGATAAATCTGCTGGACCTGATAATTTTGAGCCCTTTTTTCTGAGATCAGCAGCAGATTTTATTGCAGAACCCTTGGGTCATATTTTTAATCTTACCATTTCTGAAAATGAGATTCCGAGCATATGGAAGTCTGCTTATGTTCTTCCTCTGCTAAAAGGTGGTGATCCCTCTGTAGTTAATAACTACAGGCCAATCTCTAAATTGTGTGTTTTATCCAAGGTTCTTGAAAAGTTGGTCAGTGAACAACTTAAAGAATTTTTAAATGCTAATGGTCTTCTTTCAAATCATCAGTCAGGTTTTCGCAAACAGCACAGTACAATAACTGCTGCTATTAAAGTGGTAAATGACATCATAGAGGCACTAGATGGTCGAAAATATTGTGCAGCTCTCTTTATCGACTTATCAAAGGCATTTGATACTGTCGATCATGTTATCCTGGCAGACAGACTCCACAAGATTGGCTTATCTGACCAGGCTGTAAACTGGTTCTCAAATTATTTATCAGGTAGAACACAGTGTGTGCAGGCCGCTGGATCTTCTTCTTCCTTTCTTCCTGTTCTAAAGGGCGTACCTCAAGGCTCTATACTAGGGCCGTTGCTGTTCACAATTTATGTTAATAATCTTTGTGAAAATCTGGATGATTCGGTGTCTCATTTCTATGCGGACGATACAGTTATTTATTGTTCATCTTCGTCAGCATTACAATCCCTTGAGTTCTTGCAAACTGCCTTTGATGCTGTTCAATCCCGTCCGACTCAGCTTAAACTTGTATTAAACGCAGATAAATCGAAGACCATGCTTTTTTCAAATGGCAAGCAGCTTCCATCTCACCTTCCAAGGTTGTTAACTGTTCAGGGGATTGAAATTGAATTGGCTAGTTCTTATAAATATTTAGGCATTCTGGTTGATGACAAATTGTCTTTTAAATCTCATATTGATAATCTTGTTTCTAAATTGAAACTAAAATTAGGTTTCTTTTTTAGGAACAAATCATGTTTTTCATTTCGGGTCCGGAAACATTTGATCAAAACAACTTTTTTACCCTTGTTGGACTATGGCGATCTGCTTTTTATGAACGCTCCTGAGCAGTATTTAAAGAAATTAGATACCGTGTATCATTGTGTTTTGCGCTTTATCACCGGCTGCAGCTATCAGGTACATCACTGTTTTTTGTTGCTGCTGCCAATTGTCCTTCTTTGCCCGTCCGTAGACTCTCCCACTGGCTGACTTTTATTTACAAATCCATTTTGGGACGTCTCCCTACATATTTGTGCATGCACATGTGTAGAAACATCAGCCATTATGGCCTGCGCTCACAGAACTTTATTCAGATGCAGGTCCCGAGAGCCAGAACTGAACTGGGTAAAAAGGCGTTCAGGTTTTCTGCCCCCTCAACTTGGAATGATGCGCAGAAGGACTTGAAATTGGTTGAGCTTGTATCCTTGAGTAAATTTAGAGAAATTAGCTCTCTCCATTCTTGCAACTGCCCCGTTGTGTAAATTTTACCATTGTTTTTATTGTTTCCCCGGAATGTGTGACTGACTGTGTTTGTATGTATTGTTTTATTCTTTTTATGCTGCCATTTTGGCCAGGTCACTCTTGAAAAAGAGGTTTTAATCTCAATGAGTCTTTCACCTGGTTAAATAAAGGATATATATATATATATATATATATATATATATATATATATATATATATATATGATGGATGGACGGATGATGGATGGATGATGGATGGATGGATGGATGGATGGATGGATAATGGATGGATGATGGATGGATGATGGATGGATGATGGATGGACTCGTCTTGTTATATGTAAGAATGTGTGTAAGATTCAGGGGTAGGAAATATATATATATATATATATATATATATATATATATATATATTTATTTTTTTTTAATTCTGTTTTTTACTTTTTTGTACTCTTTTTTAACATGCATGTTCAAAATAAAAATCTTCAAATCAAAAAATATTCAAATCCTGAACAGACGTCATCCTTTCTGTCCCTCCTTCATGTACAAACGTGCAACAGAACAACTACGTCAGCTCTTACATGAGAAGCAGCGGTTAAAGGTTGAGCTCCATACATTTGTACTGACGTTACAACGTTTAGAAGTGCAGGCCAGAACATGCAGGAGGAGGAACAGTCACCACCAAGCAGAACAACCATGTCTGCAGCTACCGCAGTTTAGGGTGGAGTTGCACTTCTGAAGATGCATAATTCTGGAGCTGCATCACACTACAACGATCAGACATAGAGTGCGTTTACATGGGAAGTTTAATTCCTCTTTAATTCAGAATTAAAATTAAATCCGATTTAAAATTTGTAAAAATTACCATGTAAACACTTAATTCCGAATGAAAATGACCATTCCGAATTAAACTTAATTCCGAATTAAGTGGCTGGTTTATTCCAATTTTAAATCCAAATAGAATAATTCCGCGATCATGTATACACTCATTCCACTTTAAATTAATTCCGGTCTTTCTGCGCTGCTTGTTCCCTTGTCTTTTGCGATTATATCCACGCTGGGCTTGTTTTCCAAACAAAGTTTCAAGATGGCAGCACGCAGGAAACGGGGGTCAATAATAATAAATAATAATAAATAGTTTGGAGGACCTGGAAATAATTAAAAAAACAGATGGCAGGAAACATAAAAATTGTGAGCTTTTCAAAGTTGTAGCGGCTAAGTTTGTTTTTCTTCCGGTAGACGTAACTTCCGTCCGCCCCCCTATCCAATCAGAACCTTCCCAACCCCCAGACCTGGAGAGGAATTGGATAAAGCCGATCAAACGTGTTTTCCAATTCGGTATTACAATTTCCATGTAAACTCGAAGGAACATAGTTTAATTTGTAATTATTTAATTCGGAAAAAATTTATTCAAAATTAAATAACAAAAATTAAAAAACATCATGTAACCGTGGCCATAATCTTTTTGACAGGAAGCTGCTTTGAACACAAGTGAAGTGACAGAGATTGTTCGGGAGCTACTGGAGGTATTTACACGTATAGGAATATTTCACAAGTCCCATAAACCAACCCTGTCATGGAAACTGTCCTTTAAAACACCTGAATCACCTGGAAAAGGACTGTGGACTCAAAAACTGATATCATATTATGATCTCTGCAGTTTTAGCTTTGTGTTGGGATCATTTCACCATAACTGGACCGTGGACTGGGAGGTGTTGGAAACAATGACGATCTGGTCTGTGAGGAGAACTGCAGCGCTAGCTGCCACCCAAAAAAACAAACACTGATCATAGAGAGCTGATCATAAAACTATCATAAAACTATATTACCACATAATGCAAACACTAAATTACAACTATGTTACCACAGACTGAAAAGTTTCATTTCCATGGAAATAAACTTTCTTTCTATACAGTCATCCATTGTTTCATTTTATATATACACACACACACACACACACACATATGTATATATAGGTACTCGCCGAGTACCTTAAAGTAGTGGTGAGTAGGCCACAATACTTCAAATTGAAATTGTATGTGAATTTATGGGCCGCCGTGCCAATTTTACTCCACTACTGTCATTAGTTGAAGTGGATGTCAGATGGTAATTTCAGAGTGATCTGGAGGCTCCGTGGTGCTGAACTCCGTTGAATTTGTTTCTGAAATGTATTCGTTTTATTAGGCTATGTTTTAATTGTTCTTGTGGTTTGTTGGACTTTGTCATGTTATATCATTATTTGAAGTGCGTTTCCGCTATCTGTGGTGCTGATAAATACAATAAAACGCTTTGGACTGCGTGTCAAATATTAGATGAGAGATGAGAGGGATGAGATGAGATATACTTTATTGTCCCCGAGGGGAAATTTGTTTTGGGCAAAGGTGCCTGCAAAGTGCATACAGCGTCTTTTTAAAACATGAGACAAACAATCAACAACAGCATTTCGGCAGTTCACAGTTCATCATTGTAAAAATTCAGTACTATCAAAAGATCAACAATCAAAATCCAAGTTATAAATCATCGTACAAGAGTACTATCAAAAGATCAACAATCAAAATCCAAGTTGTAAATCATCATACAAGATTAATATCAAAAGATCAACAATCAAAATCCAAGTTGTAAATCATCATACAAGATTAATATCAAAAGATCAACAATCAAAACCCCAGTTATAAATCATCGTACAAGAGTACTATCAAAAGATCAACAATCAAAATCCAAGTTGTAAATCATCATACAAGATTAATATCAAAAGATCAACAATCAAAATCCAAGTTGTAAATCATCGTACAAAAGTACAGTAGTGCAAACACAGATACAGATACAAAAAGTACAGTACTAGGGGCTGCCCCTATGCACCCCCCGCTCCATGCCCCCCCACTCGGTAGGAAGGGTGAGGGGTTGGGAGGGGGTAAGAGTGAGGAGGGAGGGGGATTAGGTAGGGGTTGGGCAGTGGGGGAACATGGAGCTGAGGGAACACAGGCACAACCCCCAACACAGCATACAAAAGGCCCTATTTTTTGTTCAAAAGGGCAATTGAAGTAGGTAGGAAGGACATTTTATAACGATTATACCTGCAGCGGCTCGCTCTGTAGCGCCTAGCCGAGGGTAGCAGCTCATACTCGGGATATAAAATATGTGAAGGGTCGTGGCTTCAGGTGGCTACTGGCTTTTGTGCGATGAATAACTTACTGGGTGTATAGTCCTTGAAGTCCTTGATATATAATTTATTAAAAAAAAGGTCAACAAAACAGGTTTCAAAATTCAAATTACCCTTTGTAGAAATGAAATCTTAAGTGTGTTCCTGCAGCGAGAGACAACAGGTTCACACACCTGAGTCTTAGGGACGGACATTAAATTAAATGTTACCCTGCTGCAAGTAAACATAATTATTCAGAAAAATTGTACTATTGTTTTAACAAATTTGCAATCTCTAATAGGCTATGTTCTGCTGTTCTTACATCTAATAATGCTTGTAAGCCCCGTTGTTGGGCATGTGTAGGATATGATAATGAGACAGGGATTTCTGCAGCCTGCAAAGGGCCCGGTCACATGCCCCGCCCCCGGCCCTGCTCTGATATGTTCCGCGACTGATATATATACATATACATACATACATACATATACGTACGTGTTGCACCTTCAAATGTTGCAAGGCAGGGGAAAACAATCCCTGTTTTGAAATGAGACCCACATCTGGATATTGTCATGTGCAAATGTGGGACTGTTAAATCCTGACTAAGGTGAGATGAATATCTTTATCTGGATCTTATCAGATCAATCAGGTGTGTCTGAGTTTCCGTGACGAAGTTTAGTTCTGTGAATCATTATTCAAACTGCACTGACGGCTATTCTTATCAATGAATCCTGAAACATGGCAGAGGAGGACCACCACAGAGGTTTGGAACAAAAGAGGGTGTGATTCTGATTCAGGAGAGTTGCCATGATAACCACTTTGTGTTGAAGAAGACGATACAAATAGGCGGGAATGTCAAGCGGGATTCACAGGGCGGGTCTGTTACAAGCCTGTTAAGAGAATGGAAATTCTCGCTGCAGGAATGCGAAGGTGCTGATGCGTGTCGTACTCACCTTTCCCATGATGTCTGTTCGAAACCAAATCAGTAAATGTTGTGACGATATGAAAAATTATACCACGGTCTGTGTGAATACTCGATTCTGATTGGTTGGCAGGTGTAGGTTAAAAGTGATAATCTACACCTAGAAAACAAGTTCGGTCAAATTGCCTGATAACTTTAATATCATTGCGCTGGATCAACTGTCAGGTGGTAACCACGGCAACGTAGATTCAGAGCCGGCTACGGCAGGACGGCGGCATGAGTGACAATTTTGATGACTGGGATGCAGAAGAGGAGAGAAAAGAATATAGCCGAGCGGAGCTGAGCGGACTAGAATATCTCCCGTTGTTAAGTCATATCTAGTTACTGGAAAGGTCAACACTGTGTCCATTGCATAAGGACCTTATGGGACGGTAGTGATTATTCCAGGTATTAGTCAAACCCTCAGGTGTTACCAAGGAAACTGAGTTATGGCTTGTTAAAAAACTTTGTAACTTACCAGGTTACAACGGCTGCAGATGAGAGAATAAATAGTCCGCTCAGCTGTGGCTTGTTATGAAACTAATGATTTCAACTAAAAACACATTAAAGCATGAATAACTGATTTAATATTTATGTTTTTTGGTAAGCGACCGTGGTATAAGCGGGATAATGCCCTTCAAGGTTTCCATTATCATAAATATATGGACGACGCAGAGGCAAACCCGTTCACGCCCCCGCGTCGTCCATATATTTATGATAATGGTAACCTCGTCAGCAATTACCCCTTACATATACGACCTGTCACCGTTTTGTTATTTACTGTTTTATTTTGAAACCTGTGTTTTTGTTTCAGTTACGCCTTGTGCATATGTGTCTCCAACCCAGTCTCACATAAAAACGTACCCTGCCTACGTTGGTCCAAAGTGCAAAAACGTTGAAGGGTTACAATAATAGCCCTTGAATTGTTACATTATTACATTTTTTCTTCCTATTTGTTTTGCGTCCAAGTCATGTGACTTTCAAGATTCTGGCCGTGACACCAAAAAAACATGGCGGACATTTCTCATTTTTTAGTGTAAAAAAAATCTATATTTTGAGCTAGTTTCTGCATAAAAATGCGTCTTGATTACTTTTCCAGCAAGAAATATATATTTTACTTTCATAATATTCACTCAGTGAATGTACATAATCACTCGCTTGCTCGTTGTTTTTTCAGATTTTTTCTATGACGTAGAAGGGACGCCCAGGGAATTCCCTATGGTTGACGAAATGGGAGAATGATTAAAACAATGAATGTAAATATCGCCTGTTTCCACTCTCTGGTTCAAAAGCCATTAAAAATTATATTTTGTGGCTGGACGACGCTCTGGTTAAGGTCTGGTTAGGTTAAAGCACCACTTGTGATTGGTTAGAAGTAGGAAACGGTTGACAACGGATCCCAATTGACTTTGCATACAATATCCGTGGTGCTCACATGGAATTTACCACTTTCCGTGCTGGTGCCACGGAAAATAGTGGTGAGAGGTCGTGGGCATTTCATGGATTTTTGTGAAATCAGGTTGAAAACGTTGCAGCTTCACATTGAGCCTGAATTATGGTTCCGCGCTAAATCGACGCAGAGCCTACGCTGTACGGTGCGCATCGCCGCGTTCCCTATGCCGTAGGCTCTGCGTTGGTGTAACGCGGAACCATAAATCAGCCTTTATTCTGGCGAGATATGAAAAAACTTCGCAACAACGAGCAAGCGAGTGATTATGTACATTCACTGAGTGAATATTATGAAAGTAAAATATATATTTCTCGCTAGAAATGTAATCAAAACACATTTTTATGCAGAAACTAACTCAAAATATTGATTTTCTTCACTAAAAAAAAAAGAGAAATGCCATGTTTTTTGGTGTCACGGCCAGAATCTTGAAAGTCACGTGACTTGGATGCAGGGTCCAACTCCACCACACCCCGACACAAACCCATGATGCTTAATGTTTTATTCCCTTGTCATATCTCTTAGTTGACACTCACTCCCACATTTCAATAAAAAGCTTTTACCACTTAGTGACATTGCTGCTCCTTCAAAAGTCAAACAGCATCTTGTGTCATCTGGTGACAAATACGAGCAATAGAGGTGAAGTGAGAAAAAATAAATTTTGTGTCCTGAAGATGCCCTGGGTTCCCAAAACACAGCTTTAGTTTTAGTCAGCCACGCACCTGCTGTTTATCATAGCAAATGCCTGTTTTTCTGTGAGAAAGAGCCTGGTTCGCACGGGATTTTGGTCCCGTGGGAGCCGAAACTTAGTTTGAGAGCTTGCGGACAGGGGGGCGAATAGGCCTTTCCCCGCCCCCTCCGCAAGGTCCTGAAGGAAAAGTATAAAGACCCGGTGGCCGGAAGTAGATTTTAGAGTCTGCCGTGGGTTAGTGGAGAACGCCCGGCGCAGGTTTTTTTCCTTGGCTTACTCAAACCGGACTGCTGGCTCTCCAGTCCCCTTTGTCGAGGTAAGATAGGCCTTAAAAACCTTTGTAGTTGTTTGTGATGATTATTGCTCAGCCACTTGCGGGGGGTAACCTGACACTTTATCCTAGCAAACGAGTAATTTTGTGTGTACTTGCTGTCTGCGGGGGGTAACTCGACAAATTGCCCTAGCAAACTGCTGGTTTTGTGTGTTCTGCTGTCTTGCGGGGGGTAACTTGGCGAATTATTTTAGCAAACTGGCAGTTTTGTGGATGTCTTCTATGTAAATGCTTGCTTTTTGCTAATAAATGTATTCACATCTTATAGCAGAGGCGAGGTGTGTGTGTGATTCATTTTGATACAGCCGACCACTCCTAGAACCTAATTGAGATTTCTCCCAAAACATTTGGCGTTGTCGGCAGGATATGAAGAAAACTGATCAGGATTCGAGGAAACTGGTTTATGTTTTCATTGAGTGGCTGCGGTATCCAAAATGTTCCTGTAAACATAAGACTATTGAAGAAAACTGATCGGGATTAGAAGACTGATTGATGTTTTATTGAGAGTTTGCGGAGCAAAGATGTTTAAGCATAAAGATAAGTGTGAATTTGTTTTCCTGCGGGCTGGAGGGGGACGCCCTGAGTTCTGCAAGGCGAAGATTGTTGATGAAACTGAGACTGTGGTTTGTGTGGCGGTGCTGTGGAGAGACCCGAATGTTTTGAAAATTGAGCAGGCACAGGCAGAGATTAAGCTGTGTGCAGCGCTGTGCAAACATAAACATGCTGATAAGGAGTGTAACACGGAAGTTTGTGTGCATGCGTTTGTAGTCCGTACTTATTTTTGTGATTGTGGCAGGGCGAGTGCCACGGGGGCCCGACCGAAGGACGGAGAGACACAGAGTTTCGTGCAGAACCGTTTATTTAATAATCACCCACACACAGTGCACAAGCACCTCCGCATGACAGCAGCTCCGACCTCTTTTCTGCTGTCCAGCTCCGCCTTATAAGGCAGGCAGGATGGAGAGATCCACTCAGGCGGATGGGACACAGGTGCGCGTGTCCTATCCACCTCTCCACCCTGCCACAGTGATCAGTGCGATCTTGAGAAGTGGGCTGATCGATATCGAGCCCGGATGTTAAAGTTAAATGATGGGTACTGCAGGTAGGCCAGCTTTGGTATTGAATGTTTAGGGTGGTCTGATTAAAGCTGGAGTCCCCTCTGTTGAAATTGATCGCAGAAAAGTCTCCTGTGTGAGCACTGGATTAGGTCCTTTTATTGTTTTTTGTTCTGAGAGGTAAAAGAATCCAAAACGAGAAAGTACGGGCCACATTCCGATTTGCCAGAGGAATGTTACCAGGAATTTGGCGGAGCCCCACTCATTAGAACTAAAAAAAAATGGTCAGCTGATGACATACGACATGTCACCTTGATATTTGTTGGAATGAATCTGTACAAAAAGTGGTGGCTCTGGTAGGCACAGGAACCTTGTTTTTCATTTTATTTTAATGATGGTTATTATATTTGATCAGATTTAATTACTCTGATCATCGTCGAGTATTTTGGACGGTTGTGCCGTAGTTTCGTGGGAGATAATAATTGTTCAGTTTTTGTTGCCAAGAGAAAAAAAAAAAAAACGCCTTTTTTTTTTCTCCACGAAGGAAAAGTTGATCAAGCGGGCACTTCTAAGTACCCTGACTAAGTTAGATTTAACAGGAACATTCAACAGTAGTTTGCAGGTCTGAATTTAATGTAGATTTCTAATAAATGAATGTCCAAAGGGAAGGAAATCTGCACACTTGTCTGTATAAGATTGTGACGTAATCCATTAAGAGAAGTTGGAATTGAGAATTTGTGTCAAGAGTGACCAATGGTATTGTAGCTGTTTGCCCGTTATTAGAATCTTCTCAGACGTGGTTGTTAATGAATAAATGTATTCAAGTTACGTGAACACAATTGAAAAATTAGATAAGTGTCGGTAATTTTGCTCATGCCGAACTGTTAGTGAGTTAAAGTGAGTTATGAGCCTGGTCCTGCTCAAGGTTTCTTCCCTCCTAAAGGGGAGTTTTTACCCGCCATTGTTTGTGTGATAGGTGCTCCGGGGTTTATGTTTGTGTTTGTGTTCGTGTGCTGGATCTCTGGGAAGCATCTAGAGACAACGGTTGTATTAGACGCTATATAAATAAAATTGAATTGAATTGAAAATTTAATTAAAGGCTTGATTATAATACTTTTGGCTGTTAGAACATTGTTGCAGGGGCTGATTTAGACTTTTTGTATTATTCTGCAGCAGGAAAACTCTGGCATCAAATGCCAGACTGGAACGCCTCGTTCATGGTTAATTAAAAAGGAGGCGCAAATAAGATTAAGTGATATGATTGGACTAGAAGTGAAATGGATTCGACCGTTTTCTTTGTTGTTGTTGTTTTTGTTTGTTTTCTCAGTGTTCCAGTGCATCCTGACAGTTAAATTTGGTTTGTTTTTGTCACTGATTGCCCAGGGCGATGATGGAACATGCACTGTGATGTACACTGGAGAGCAGAACTGGGTGACGATCCCAGTTAGCGAATGCTGTTTGTGTGTAAACTAATCTTGTGTGTCTTATGAAGTTTTGTATGATGCAGGAATGACCTGGTGGAGACTACTGATGGGAACCAGACCAACGGGAGATGGCTCTGAACTACGGGTTCCGCCTAAGACATGGTGGTGCCGGATTCGGGGTCCTGTAATCAACACCGGTCGGGGTTCGGCTGAGGCTCGGGCGCGCACGGGTGTGGTGTGGACGGTGAGGATGCCAGTCCTGCCATCATGCCATCACACACGACGGAGACGCGCATGGTGTGGCACCCTCCTTGGAGGAGCTGGAGCTGGTCTGGGCGTGTCCAACGCTGTCGATGGGGGGATGACCGGAACCGTGTTGTCGAGTGCTGGGAGGTCAACCTCAGGCGCCGTCCATTCCCTTGGACAGGGGATGCTGAAGGTGACGAGGAGGAGGAAGACGAGGAGGAGGAAGATGAGGAGGAAGAGGACGAGAAGAGACTGCCTGTATAATAAATGGAATGTTGAATTGTCTGATATGTCTAGTGAAGTGTTTGTAAATGTTTCTAATGTTTACTGTTCAGCATTAGTAATACTCTCTGGATCCGCGTATAAATGGGTCCAGATGAATGTGTGTGTAGGTGCCAATCTGTAAGTTTTATGTTTTGCCAATGATAGCCAATAATGTGTACTGGTTTTTGATGACAGATAAGGAGGTTGCCTGTATGACTAAGACTAGATATCATGATCACTATGTGAAAGGTTGCCGCAGACACCATTCTCCGGATGTTTGAAGGACGTGTACACTTGGCACTGGAACAACCAGACCTTTAGACTTACGAATTTCACGTCAGAATACCATCCGACGGGGGTCCAATGGAAGGCACTGAGTTTGCCTTGGACTATCTCCCTGGACAGGTTCAGAGGCGCACTGAATCAGTCTACGGAGCTAAAACAAATTATTAAGTCCCATGAGTCTAACGTGTCCAGACTCCTCGTGTCGACCCTCATCATCGGTGGAGAGGTGGTACATGTGGTGATAGAGCAGAATAGCGCACATCATTGGTGGGATATCTTTTCAGGAATGTCTGCAACACATGTGGCGCCTCCACTGTTAATATTGGTTGTATTCTGTGTGCTTACCATGTGTAATAAAGTTTGCATGCCACTATATTCAGAATGCATGTAGATGGTACAGGTTTAGTGGACGTAGGGGAGAAGAGAAGGCACCTTTGATGATTACCATGGTAATTGATGTTTGTTTTTGAATTAAGGACGTTTCCAGGCCAAGAAGTGGAATGAGAGACGGAGTATGTTTGATGTCCTGGAATGCCCTTAATTCAACTTTTCATATTAATTATGCTCATGTATTATACTTGTTTGTGAATTGGGACATCTTCAGGCCAGAGGTGGAATGAAGTGAGAAAAAATAAATTTTGTGTCCTGAAGATGCCCTGGGTTCCCAAAACACAGCTTTAGTTTTAGTCAGCCACGCACCTGCTGTCTATCATAGCAAATGCCTGTTTTTCTGTGAGAAAGAGCCTGGTTCGCACAGGATTTTGGTCCCGTGGGAGCCGAAACTTAGTTTGAGAGCTTGCGGACGGGGGGGGCGAATAAGCCTTTCCCCGCCCCCTCCGCAAGGTGCTGAGGGAAAGGTATAAAGACCCGGTGGCCGGAAGTAGATTTTAGAGTCTGCCGTGGGTTAGTGGAGAACGCCCGGCGCAGGTTTTTTTCCTTGGCTTACTCAAACCGGACTGCTGGCTCTCCAGTCCCCTTTGTCGAGGTAAGATAGGCCTTAAAAACCTTTGTAGTTGTTTGTGATGATTATTGCTCAGCCACTTGCGGGGGGTAACCTGACACTTTATCCTAGCAAACGAGTAATTTTGTGTCTACTTGCTGTCTGCGGGGGGTAACTCGACAAATTGCCCGAGCAAACTGCTGGTTTTGTGTGTTCTGCTGTCTTGCGGGGGGGTAACTTGGCGAATTATTCTAGCAAACTGGCAGTTTTGTGGATGTCTTCTATGTAAATGCTTGCTTTTTGCTAATAAATGTATTCACATCTTATAGCAGAGGCGAGGTGTGTGTGTGATTCATTTTGATACAGCCGACCACTCCTAGAACCTAATTGAGATTTCTCCCAAAACAAGAGGGTCTGCATTGATGTCACTTCCCCACTGGACCACGCCCCCTTACTCACACTGAGTGGCAAAAATAGCAACTAGTGGAAAAGATGGGATAACAGCCGATTATGGGCTTAAATTAAAGGCAGTTGGACTTGACGTGACCTGTACAGTTACCCAAAGAACCATTAATATTTAGCCATATGGATTTCCTAATATTTATATGTACTTAATTTCTACACCGGGGAAATACACAAAGCAAAGCTTGAAGGCATACAAAAGTCTTGATGCTTGGTCCGACTTCAAGGCAGGATTTGTTGGCGAAATTAAAGTGATGAGGACACTGAACTGTATGATTTGACCGTTTAACGTTAGCTACCCAAAAATCCAACATTACCTGATACAAAATGGGAACCGCAAATCCACGTTTCGGTGCCTGGAATCCAGTTGTTTCTGTGAATTGCAGCGATTCATTTGTCTCTCTTAAGCTTATTTTCCGGTAGTCTGTAAAACGATAACTCAGATTTCTTGCTAAATCTATGAGTACAGTCGATCCCACAACAGCTCTTTCCCATTTTAGATGTTTTCCAGTGTGAAAGCTGTAAGTTTAAACTGCCACTCAGGCTTTCTGCCACTCAGTGGGCGAAACCCGCTGTGAAGTCGCATCTGTGACGTCATGTGCATTCCCTCTATTAGTGGTACTGTTAGTGTTGTGTAGTGAGGAAGTGGAACAAAGTTTATGTGCAGCATCTGCACTGACATCTGTCTAAATGTGGTGAAGGGAGAGTTAACGGGCTCTCACGGGCTGTTTACTGGATGGATGGATGGATAAAAGGATGGATGGATATGAAAACCAGTTAATTCCAAGAAAAAAATATTTTTAGAGTGTTCTTAGTCATTTCTGGGTGTTTGTACTACACCAGAACTGGACTTGTAATCTGATTACATATCCGGCCTCATCAGGATGATGGTATACGCAACATCTGGAACTCTAAACGCTTCCAGTTGCTCAATAACTCAATAGCTCAAAATGAACAGTGCAAAGATACAGTATTAGTAGTTTTTGTCAAAGCACTGTGACCCATCTTCACCCACAATCAAACGTTATTCTTATTTTGGACTGTGGATGTTGGGGATCAAACCTCCGAATGAATGATTGGTGGAACCCTGGCCCTGATCAGCTATCTTTAAACCTGACCTACCTTCTACAGGACTGCGTTCAACCTTAGACACCCTTTCCCCAGGTGATACATCCACATTTCTTGTCTGGTGCAAACTTTGAAAAAAGGAGAGCATTTAACCTAAAAGTAACTCCTAAATACAAGTTTACAACAGGGATAGTTTTGTCTTCACAAATGTAGCTACAAAACTAGCACTTTACAGCAAAGTTAAACGTATTTATGGTTCTTTTGAAAAATAGGGAACTTTTTATCTTAAAAACACCTTTACAGTAAACTCTTTATTACATTTTATGATTGTTGTGAAACACGTTTTCCATTGCATCACATCTTTTATTGCTTTATTTTAAGTGTGTGAACATGTGCATATGTTAATATGTTCTTTACTCCCTGAGATAAGTGGCCTTGTAAATTAAAAGTTGTTAGTTTAAAAATATTCCAAGTACAGTAAATATTAAACTTCATTTGCAGCTGCAATGCTGATTTTACTGGCAGTGAATCAGTCTCCCTTTTTTTTTATATATCTTTACCTTAAAGTATAGTACAACGGAGTATTAGGGCCAAACTAAGACAAAAAACATTTGGAAATTATGAGCATAAAGTCGTAAAATTACGAGAATGAAGTCATAATGGTGTGAGAATAAAGTCGTAATGTTAAGGAAATAAGGAAATACTTAATCTTTTGGCACATCAGTATCGAATTATTATCAGTATAAGGACTTTAAAACGATTGTGCAAACGACTGCGTCTATTTCAAAGAAGGAACCACACAGACTTGGAAGAAATCGCATCTTTTATGGAAGAGGAAAATCTTTATGATCATCCTCATTGTTTCCTGAAAAACAACAAAACCTCTTTGAATGGCAGCAGATGGAACCACCGCTAGCCTCGCAGTCGACCACTACTATGCTATACTGTACTCAGTACTGGAGTTGAGGGGGGATGAGGGGGATGGCCTCCCTCCTGAGATAAAAACGGTCAAAATCATCCCCCCTGAAAAACTGCCATCCCCCCTTTCCATCCCTTATGTCATTTCATCAATGAATGTGGTTTTACTGCTATTTCAACATTTAGAGTCATCACCAGAAAAATAACATCAGAAAAATAACTTATTTGATAATTTTCACCTGTTTTAAGTAAATTTTCACTTGAAATAAGTAGAAAAATCTGCCAGTGGGACAAGATTTTTCTTCTTATTACAAGCAAAAAAATCTTGTTCCACTGGCAGATTATTAAACTTTTCATGAGCAGGACCTAAAGGTAAAAAGTGTAAGTTTAAGAAACTGTCTCAGCTCAAAAATACAATGTGTTAAAATCAAAGTTACCAAATGTTGACCCAGTCTCATCCCAAATGTCGCACTTTGTAAATCAGTTTTGGAAAATAGTACATTTTTTGTTTCAAATATTTTTATTGAACAAATAATTTTCACTTGTAACATTTTTAGACATATAATCATTTTTTGCAGTTTTTTTTTTACACAAAAAAAAGAATAGATAGCAGTAGATGAAATAAAAATAATCGTAAAAAAAAAAAAAAAAAAAAAAAGGGGAGCAAAGGGCTCGATTGTGTGTAAAGGAAAAAGAAAATCTACAAATCTCCGAACCGAGCTGTGAGAGTAACTCCTGAGGAAACAAAACATGAAAAAATAAAGGGAAAACAAAAAAAACAACAGCCAAGGCACACAAAATACCCACCAAAATAGTGCATTTTTTGTTTTGAGTTCTTATGATACAGTGGATTGGTGTGACGTCTGCAGTCCTGCACTCTTCACCTGTCTCTAGCGGTGAAGAGAGAACTGAGCCAAACGACTTAACCCCGGAAAAGTCCAGACACCCAGCTACCTCCTCCAGCTCTTCTAGGGGGATACCGAGTCATTCCCAGGCCAGCCAGGAGATATAATCCTTCCAGCGTGTCCTGGGTCTTCCACGGGGCATCTTCCCAGTTGGACATGCCCAAACACACAGCGACTCTATTCCGAGTCCATCATGGATGACTGAACTTCTCTGATCTCTAAGGGAGAGCCTCCCAACCCTAAGGAGGAATCTCATTTCAGCCGCTTGTATCCGCAATCTTATTCTTTCGGTAAATAGCCATAGTTCATGGCCATAGATGAGGGTAGGAACGTAGACCGACCGGTAAACAGGAAGTCTCACCCTTTGGCTGAAATTTCTCTTCACCACAACAGACCGGTACAGAGTCCACATTACTGCAGACCCTGCCATGAGCCGCATGTCAATCTCCCGCTCCGTTCTCCCCTCACTCGTCAACAAGACCTTGAGTTACATGAACCCCTCCACCTGAGGAAAACCTTGTCCCCTACCCAGAGGGGGCTTTCCACCCTTTTCCGACTGAGAACCAGGGCCCCAGAATTGGAGTAGCTGATTCTCATCCCTGCTGTTTCAAACCCGGTTGTGAACCTCTCCAAGAAAAGATGGTGGCTTGATGAAGCCAAAATGACCACATCATCTGCAAAAAGCAGAGATTGAATCCTTTGGCCTCCAAACCAGACGAATTCGACCTACTACCCGCAATGCCAGCCAGGTTCTCGCTCCGTTTGTACAGGGTCTGGATCGCCCGTGACAACCAACCCAGGATTCTGTATTCTCAGTGCGCCCCTCGCAAAGTGTCCCGAAGGATGATATTATTGATGATTGTAATAATTGCTTGGGGGTCATGTTTTGGATCTCTGGAAAGTGCCTAGAGACAACTTCTATCGTAATAGACACTACGAAATGTCATTGAATTGAATATAATTAATGAATGTAACTGCGATGGACTGGGGACCTGTCCAGGTTGAACCCCTGCCTCTTGCCTGAAAGTAGCTGGGATAAACTCCAGTACACCCTGCAAAGGATAAAGCGGGTATAGATAATGGATGGATGGATAATGAATGTAAAGTATCATCAGTTTTTCAAGCATTTAATATAACTAAAATCCATCCTTGCTGCAGAACTTGGACATTTGATTTCCATTTAAATACTATAATATCAGCAGACTGGAACATTGCCATCAATGAGGAGAGTTAATTTAACTTAGTTTAAAGGAGCTTGAGGCCGGATTGTGGCAGGATTTATGAAAAAAATCTGTATACATTTTAAGTTTTCTAGTAATAATGTCAGATGAAGCGTTCCAAACCCAAAAGAATGAGCCCTCTAGTGTATCTCTCCTTTGCCTTGAACAGGCTTTGTGCTGCAAAATGTGCTGTAATTCGGTCCAGAATTTCCCGCGCTGGGCTGTGGATGTGACGTCACATGACGCTGCATGTGCGTTCTCCCCGTTCTCCCGTGCCGGCTTCACTGTTGGCTGCAGTACCCCCAACGACCGTTGTGGTGAAGGGTGGCGCTAGAGAGTCTCATTTCTTAAAAGGAGCCTCAAGCTCCTTTAATTAATAAGTGTTGTCTCACGTCAAGAGAGGTGTGGTACGGCTGTAAAGTTGCTTCATCTACGTATGGTTCTCTGTTGTGCTGGCTGCTCTTATCTGCTAGTCCTGCTATCTATGACGTTGCTCTACACCGTGACCCTGGGTGGATGTGTCTTCAAAAGACTTTGTCCTCTAAAAACAGAGGCTTTAAAAGACTTCTTAGGCATCCTGTGACAGACACACGCGCTGATCCATGCTGCCAACGTTTAGGCAGTCTTTGGCAAACACAGCAGCCTGGAATATACATCCTCAATATGGCGTTTTCTTCACGTTTCCTGTTTTTCTCTGCCTTTCTGATCAGCGCATGTTTTCATGGTAAGATTCACAAGAACTTTAATTGATGATGTTCACCTTGTATAATGTTTTTTATGGCAGTTTCACCCAGTTAACTGTTGTTTCCATCATCCATCCAAGTCGCACTTTTCAACATAGGTGACAACTGGAGGTTTTATTAATTGACATTCTATTGATATACAATCAAATAGCTAGGTTTAGCCTTGCTCATAAAGAAGCTTTAGTGAAACACCAGAGAACAGATAAGACTATAATGGCATCAGTTCAGAGTCATCCAAAATGTGGATGTCTAAGTCTTCACCTTTCATTTTAAAGTGTCTTCAAGTTTGTTTTAAAAAAAAAAAATCTTCTCTGCTGTTTTTTTTCATTAGCTGCGTGAATTAAGTTCACGGCTAACAGGGTTCTCAAAATGTGCTTTTGCACCATGTAAAACTCCTTGAGGGGTAGCTGGAGTAGACGTGAAATGCTCAGGACTTTGACCTCCAACCACGCCACGTGCATGGGTGGTCAGTTTTTTGGTCATATTTCAAATCTCTATGTACAACGTCTATAAAAGTGAATCATTTACGTCTTTACATTCTCGAGTTGGATCAACCAGCCAGCTTTTGTTACCTTAACAATGACGGATTACCGCATGGGCAAAGTGGGCGTGTGCCCAGGGCCCTGGAGCCAATGGGGGCCCTCGGCTTTCAAACATTTTTTTTTTTTTTTTTATGTGTAAATTAAAATAAAATAAAATAAATATATAAATTACATAAATGTGATTTTGAAAATGTAATTAATGCAGCTTTTGAGGTCTCGCGTGATTTTGTGTCAGCCCAACGACATCGTTTTGCAGACATTGAGAGAGAGGCTTTGTCTGTATCAGGTGTGTGTCAGATGTACAAACACGACCGCCAGCACACCAGAAAGCGCAAAGGATTTGAAGATGCAGAAAGATGCAGTGCAGAAAATGACACTGTATTTGATGGGCAAAAGAAATTCCAAATAGAAACATTTAATGTGGCTATTGATAAGTTAGTCAGCTGTCTTGGCCACAGGCTTGACGCATACGAGCACCTGTGTGATCTGTTTGGAGTTCTGTTTTTGTCAGAGACTGCACCGGACAGTGAAGTGATTAAAAAAGCGAACACGCTTTCCGCTGCCTATCCCGCTGATCTGGATATAAATCTTGCAGATGAACTGATTCACTTCAGATCTTTTGTCAGATCTGACGGAACGAGCATGTCCCCTCCATCACAACTTCTTAAAACAATACTTGATTGTGGTTTACAGTCAACATTTCCCAACGTATTTATTGCATTAAGACTGTTTCTGACGCTTTCTGTCAGCAACTGTGAGGGAGAACGGCCCTTTTTGAAGATGTCGAGGATTAAAAATGAACTGCGGACTAACATGACACAGCGACGTCTCAACATGCTGTCACTCATTGCAATCGAGTCAGAGCTCACCCGGGAGTTGGACTTTGACGATCTGATTAATGACTTTTCCTCCAAGAAGGCCAGAAAAAAGACAATGATTTAGGCGAGATGTTTTTCCACTGTGGTTTTGTGTGATCGGTTTTGTGTGCTTTTGTGTGATGGCACTGTAGTTTTGTGTGAAGTGGAGCTGTACGTTTGATGTTTTACAATGTTGCAATGACATTTAGCAGAAGCGAATACGTTTTTTTACGTTTCATTATGAATGGTAAATGTTTTGGGTTTTTTTACCAGTGAAGAAACATACATAGGATAGCAGTAATTTAACCTGTGAAAATAAATAACATATAATTTCAAAGTAATGCCGTGTGATTGTGGATTCTCTGTGCTATTGTGTGACCAAACTGAGTGCTTGGGGAGGGCATGCACCGTGCACGTAGGATATTATTGTAGGTAGGGGCCCATAGTGAGTTTGTGTCCAGGGCCCGTGGTCATGATAATCCGTCCTTGTACCTTAAAGTTTGCCATTTGTGACTTTCATGTCATAAATGGGCTCTTAACTTTGTAATTGATTCAGCAGAAAAACTTGTGTCAAAGAGAGATTCGTCTGGGTAAATAATTCTGATGCTACAAATCATTAATCACATATATGATCTTTTGATAACTCCAACCAGCCTCATTGCAGAGTTTGTTAATGGCAATAAAAGATACAATGTTATGTCACTAACGATGCCATCTTAAAGTTCAAACATTATCTTCAGATCAACTTTTTACACAATCAAGGAAATATTCAGTAGAGATACATTTTTATATGGTTTTGTTAGAAGCCGGTCCCTTTGTGTTACACTTATGTTGGACATTATTCTGCACTTCTCGCCTCCCTGATGCCCTGGTCTGACTTCGCCCCTCATTGCAATATATATATTACCAATTCTAATTCTAATAATTATTCTTGGCGTTATCGTGATATATTGTTTTATAGTGTATTATTACATTATGTTATGAGATCTCATGGGATTTTATATTATAGTATTATTATATTGTTATATATTATAGTATGGTGATATAATTTTGTTATATGTTATAATATTATAAAAATGATTATGTTATATTAGGATATTATTATATGCTATTATAGTATTACATATATTACTTTATATTATATCGTGCTATATTATATCACTCTATATGGTAATTATCTATTTATTTATTTTCACACACACACTGTACATACATACATGTACTGTATTTTAAAAGTTCTGCATTGGTTTGGCTGCTATGGGATGCTATAGGCTTAAGGGATTTTGGCTGGTAAATCTGGAGCATCTGGAGCCTTCCTACACCCAGGTAATGCCACGGATAATGATGATGATGATGATCTAAAGAGCAGACGTTGGTGCAGGAACTACAGGACTGTCTCAGAAAATTAGAATATTGTGATTTTCTGTAAAGCAATTACCGGTACAAAAACAAAAATGTCATACATTCTGGATTCATTAGGCATCCTGTGACAGACACACGCACTGATCCATGCTGCCAACGTTTAGGCAGTCTTTGGCAAACACAGCAGCCTGGAATATACATCCTCAATATGGCGTTTTCTTCACGTTTCCTGTTTTTCTCTGCCTTTCTGATCAGCGCATGTTTTCATGGTAAGATTCACAAGAACTTTAATGGATGATGTTCACCTTGTATAATGTTTTTTATGGCAGTTTCACCCAGTTAACTGTTGTTTCCATCATCCATCCAAGTCGCACTTTTCAACATAGGTGACAACTGGAGGTTTTTTCTATTGATATACAATCAAATAGCTAGGTTTAGCCTTGCTCATAAAGAAGCTTTAGTGAAACACCAGAGAACAGATAAAACTATAATGGCATCAGTTCAGAGTCATCCAAAGTGTGGAAGTCTTCACCTTTCATTTTAAAGTGTCTTCAAGTTTGTTTAAAAAAAAAAAAACTTCTCTGCTGTTTTTTTTCATTAGCTGCGTGAATTAAGTTCACGGCTAACAAGGTTCTCAAAATGTGCTTTTGCACCATGTAAAAATCCTTGAGGGGTAGCTGGAGTAGACGTGAAATGCTCAGGACTTTGACCTCCAACCACGCCGTGCATGGGTGGTCAGTTTTTTGGTCATATTTCAAATCTCTATGTCTATAAAAGTGAATCATTTACGTCTTTAAATTCTCGAGTTATTATTATTATTATTACAAATCAACTGAAATATTGCAAGCCTTTTACTGCTGATCATGGCTTACAGCTTAAGAAAACTCAAATATCCTATCTAAAAAAATGTGAATATTCTGGGAATCTTAATCTTAAACTGTAAACCATAATCAGCAATATCAAAATAATAAAAGGCTTGCAATATTTCAGTTGATTTGTAATGAATCCAGAATGTATGACATTTTTGTTTTTTTAATTGCATTACAGAAAATAAAGAACTTTATCACAATATTCTTATTTTCTGAGACAGTCCTGTATATGGAGAATGTTATCTCCTTGAATGTGCCATCACACGTCCGATTAGACCAGATTAAGTGGACGCCACCCAGCTCTGAAAATATGTCCATCAGCCATATGCACTGGTCTAGCGTTGAACAGGTAGTTCAATCAGATGCAATGAGTTATCAACACTTACCGTCCACTCAGCGTCTATGCAGTCCAACCTCGTAAAGGACATTCTAATATGGCGTCTATGTTTCATGTCATGAATTTCCCACATTGGTAAATCCTGAGAAACAGACACCGATCCAAATGGTGTTGATTTCATGTCCTAATAACCATCCTTAATGCGACCACAAGAAAACCGGTTAAACCAGTTCTATCCAGACCTGGATAGACCTGGTTTTGAGAGTTCCACTGAAAACGATGCAGAGTCCTGAACCAAGAAACGTTCATAAGGTGGTATCCTCCAATTGTCTTTTTTGCCATGGTAATGTGACTGGCACTAACATGTCCGACTGGGTTTAGGGAGGTAACCAAGAATGGCAGAGTGTTCTTGGTTTGTAGTAATTGCTCAGCGGTCATGTTCTGGGTCTCTGGAAAGAGCCTAGAGACAACTTATGTTCTAATAGACGTTATATAAAATTGAATTGAATTGAATTGAATTGAATTGAATTGAAGAGTGAGCGGGCAGCAGTGGGAGTGGTAAGACAATAGGGGTGCTCACTGCAACACACAAAACATAGGATATTTAGAAAGCTTTCGACTCGTGACCAAAGTAAAACAACTTAATTGCGGGGCTTGATCAATATGAAGAGGCATCAAAATTGGATAAAGGGCATTAAAAAAAACAAACCAACAAGGTTTCAAACCAAAGCACACTGAAATGCAGAAAACAGCTACTGAAAGAATGTGCTATGTGCTATTTTAATATTATTCTGCAGCGATAACTTTCAAGGATGGGGACTTAAGACTTACTTACTTGGTTAGATATTTAAAAAAAAATTCAGATATTTTCTGAACATTTTTATTTTTATTTTACTTTATTTATTAAGGATCCCCATTAGCTGGTGCCATAGCAGCCAGTTAGTCTTCCTGGGGTCCGCAACACATACACCACACAAATGGAAATATATTGTGTGTAAAAGCAGTTGTTAATAAGTGAATGGTGTTAATATATTTAAATTATTTAAAAAAAAAAGAAAAGCAAAAGTTTTCAATTAATAACAGACAAATGTATGGTTAAATTGGTAGGAAAAGTCAAGAGTGCTGTGAGGAATTGAAAAGATCAGAGGGAGGCAATTTTACACATAATTCACAGTACTGACCATGCTGTTTATTGGGAAGGCTCAAAAAAGGCTCAGTGCCGTCAGCAAGACGGCACTGTTAAGCAACAAAACCAAAAACGTAATCAAACATTGTGACCAGTTTAAGGTTACTGAGACCACTAAACTAATATACACATTGTGACTGAGTATTGAACATTAAAGGGACCTATTATGACATTTAATGTATATTTTAAACAGGCCTTGAATGTCTTAAAAACAATCAAAATATTGTTAATTCTACATAAATCAGAAATTCAGCCTCTGGGCCATGTCTTTATTTTTACCGCTTCTAGCCTCCTTTTTCTGTGAGTGATTCTGAGGGGAGGGGAGGCTATGATAATGAGGCTCTGTGCTAATTGGCTGACGTGTAGCAGAGGAGGGAACAAAGCCTCTCCGGGCAGAAGAGCAGCGGCTGCGTACACTATCAAAGCGTGTCCCATGCGATGCGATCAAACTTCAGTGACAAAATCAATTCCATTGCTTTATTTTTTTTGTATTGGACCGTGAATTACGCCTGAATTACGGTTCTGCGTTAAATCGACGCGTACCCTACGCCGTAGGCTCTGCGTTGGTGTAACGCGGAACCATAAATCAGCCTTTAGTCACCTTGTCTTCACACAGGAAGATTTAATTGAATTCTAAACAGGGACACCACAGTTATTTACTCCGATTCTTCATCATTTAATTTCTTATGTTACAAGACAAATGAATCATGTTAACTGTAAAGAAATCAAAACACTGAATTTTCACAAATGGCAACTTTATTGTTAAAAAAATACAAATAAAATAACATGTAGCCTATGCACTATTGCTGGCTCAAGGAAGGACCGTGCATTTCTTCTGAAGGTATCGTTGAACAGCTTCAGGTGCATTGCTTGGAAGATCTGAAACCATAAACCGAAATAAATGTATTACGGTACTAATAGAGCTCCGTAACACGGAGTAACTCCGGAGCTAAGCTAAATACTTAGCACATGCAAAGATCATACTTGTAAACAAATATAAATAAAGTAAAAAAATAACTTTACTTACCGCTGACTCGTGTGCAGTTGCCGGGTCCGTACTGTGGGCACTGATCCTTTTATGAGGGTAAGTGTTGATGCAAAACCTCAATTCTACTGTCCCTCGCTGTTCAGCAGCCACCGCTGCTGAACAATGGCGGACGCTCCGCCCGGCGGAGTTAGTTGTGGGCGTGGTTTCAGCAGCGGAGGAGACCGAGGCGTGGTTTGCATTTTGCTTACGTAACGAAAATGCACAAATCTGAACGGCTCGTAAAAGTCACATGACACTGGAAGGGTCCTCCGGGCGGGGTGAACAGACCCTGCAGAATTCAGTTGCATTCTTCCTTCTCTGAGTTGTCAGGGTGAGGGGAGACCATTTTATATATGTTAAAGCAAGAAAAAACTTGTTTTTCATAATAGGTCCCCTTTAAATTTGTTAAATGCAACCACACTGCAACCTACGGTATATCGGGCACTAATCCACTCAAATTCTGTGTTCACACATAACAATGTCGGGGACTTCTCTGATGATGGTGAATTATGTATACTATTGATACCACGTTGCATTATTTTCCTGTCAGGGTAAATGTTACAAAATCAGGAAATTCAAGAAAAAAAGAAAAATTATGTGCTATAATGTATCAACCTGTCTCATATTCACGCTTATTTCCATCCACAGATGTATACTCACAGACTACAGTTATAGACGCCACAAGTCACAACCAACCATCTGAATCAACAGCTTCACCTGTCCCAGTCACAACAGAAATAGCCGAGACTACTTCAACATCTGAATCCATAACACCAGTGTCAGGGACAACTAAGGACAGTGCTTCTACCCTGGAACCTAGTACAAGCCCTGGGGATTCAACGTCTGACACCGCAGAAACAACATCAGTAGCTGAAACAACCAATCAAACCGGCACAGGAACATCTGCAAGTTCTGATGCAACCACACCATCTGAATCAACAGCTTCACCTGTCCCAGTCACAACACAAATAGCCGAGACCACTTCAACATCTGAATCCATAACACCAGTGTCAGGGACAACTAAGGACAGTGCTACTACCCTGGAACCTAGTACAAGTCCTGGGAATTCAACGTCTGACCCCGCAGGAACAACATCAGTGGCTGAAATAACCAATCCAACCGGGACAAGAACATCTGCACCTTCTGATGCAACCACGTCATCTGAATCAACAGCTTCACCTGTCCCAGTCACAACACAAATAGCCGAGACCACTTCAACATCTGATTCCATAACACCAGTGTCAGGGACAACTAAGGACAGTGCTACTACCCTGGAACCTAGTACAAGTCCTGGGAATTCAACGTCTGACCCCGCAGGAACAACATCAGTGGCTGAAATAACCAATCCAACCGGGACAGGAACATCTGCACCTTCTGATGCAACCACGTCATCTGAATCAACAGCTTCACCTGTCCCAGTCACAACACAAATAGCCGAGACCACTTCAACATCTGATTCCATAACACCAGTGTCAGGGACAACTAAGGACAGTGCTACTACCCTGGAACCTAGTACAAGTCCTGGGAATTCAACGTCTGACCCCGCAGGAACAACATCAGTGGCTGAAATAACCAATCCAACCGGGACAGGAACATCGGCACCTTCTGATGCAACCACGTCATCTGAATCAACAGCTTCACCTGTCCCAGTCACAACACAAATAGCCAAGACCACTTTAACATCTGAATCCATAACACCAGTGTCAGGGACAACTAAGGACAGTGCTTCTACACTGGAACCTAGCACAAGTCCTGGGGATTCAACGTTTGACCCCGCAGAAACAACATCAGTGGCTGAAATAACCAATCCAACCGGGACAGGAACATCTGCATCTTCTGATGCAACCACACCATCTAAATCAACAGCTTCATCTGTCCCAGTCACAACACAAATAGCCGAGACCACTTCAACATCTGATTCCATAACACCAGTGTCAGGGACAACTAAGGACAGTGCTACTACCCTGGAACCTAGTACAAGTCCTGGGAATTCAACGTCTGACCCCGCAGGAACAACATCAGTGGCTGAAATAACCAATCCAACCGGGACAAGAACATCTGCACCTTCTGATGCAACCACGTCATCTGAATCAACAGCTTCACCTGTCCCAGTCACAACACAAATAGCCGAGACCACTTCAACATCTGATTCCATAACACCAGTGTCAGGGACAACTAAGGACAGTGCTACTACCCTGGAACCTAGTACAAGTCCTGGGAATTCAACGTCTGACCCCGCAGGAACAACATCAGTGGCTGAAATAACCAATCCAACCGGGACAGGAACATCTGCACCTTCTGATGCAACCACGTCATCTGAATCAACAGCTTCACCTGTCCCAGTCACAACACAAATAGCCGAGACCACTTCAACATCTGATTCCATAACACCAGTGTCAGGGACAACTAAGGACAGTGCTACTACCCTGGAACCTAGTACAAGTCCTGGGAATTCAACGTCTGACCCCGCAGGAACAACATCAGTGGCTGAAATAACCAATCCAACCGGGACAGGAACATCTGCATCTTCTGATGCAACCACACCATCTAAATCAACAGCTTCATCTGTCCCAGTCACAACACAAATAGCCGAGACCACTTTAACATCTGATTCCATAACACCAGTGTCAGGGACAACTAAGGACAGTGCTACTACCCTGGAACCTAGTACAAGTCCTGGGAATTCAACGTCTGACCCCGCAGGAACAACATCAGTGGCTGAAATAACCAATCCAACCGGGACAGGAACATCTGCACCTTCTGATGCAACCACGTCATCTGAATCAACAGCTTCACCTGTCCCAGTCACAACACAAATAGCCGAGACCACTTCAACATCTGATTCCATAACACCAGTGTCAGGGACAACTAAGGACAGTGCTACTACCCTGGAACCTAGTACAAGTCCTGGGAATTCAACGTCTGACCCCGCAGGAACAACATCAGTGGCTGAAATAACCAATCCAACCGGGACAGGAACATCGGCACCTTCTGATGCAACCACGTCATCTGAATCAACAGCTTCACCTGTCCCAGTCACAACACAAATAGCCAAGACCACTTTAACATCTGAATCCATAACACCAGTGTCAGGGACAACTAAGGACAGTGCTTCTACACTGGAACCTAGCACAAGTCCTGGGGATTCAACGTTTGACCCCGCAGAAACAACATCAGTGGCTGAAATAACCAATCCAACCGGGACAGGAACATCTGCATCTTCTGATGCAACCACACCATCTAAATCAACAGCTTCATCTGTCCCAGTCACAACACAAATAGCCGAGACCACTTCAACATCTGATTCCATAACACCAGTGTCAGGGACAACTAAGGACAGTGCTACTACCCTGGAACCTAGTACAAGTCCTGGGAATTCAACGTCTGACCCCGCAGGAACAACATCAGTGGCTGAAATAACCAATCCAACCGGGACAGGAACATCTGCACCTTCTGATGCAACCACGTCATCTGAATCAACAGCTTCACCTGTCCCAGTCACAACACAAATAGCCGAGACCACTTCAACATCTGATTCCATAACACCAGTGTCAGGGACAACTAAGGACAGTGCTACTACCCTGGAACCTAGTACAAGTCCTGGGAATTCAACGTCTGACCCCGCAGGAACAACATCAGTGGCTGAAATAACCAATCCAACCGGGACAGGAACATCTGCATCTTCTGATGCAACCACACCATCTAAATCAACAGCTTCATCTGTCCCAGTCACAACACAAATAGCCGAGACCACTTCAACATCTGATTCCATAACACCAGTGTCAGGGACAACTAAGGACAGTGCTACTACCCTGGAACCTAGTACAAGTCCTGGGAATTCAACGTCTGACCCCGCAGGAACAACATCAGTGGCTGAAATAACCAATCCAACCGGGACAGGAACATCTGCACCTTCTGATGCAACCACGTTATCTGAATCAACAGCTTCACCTGTCCCAGTCACAACACAAATAGCCAAGACCACTTTAACATCTGAATCCATAACACCAGTGTCAGGGACAACTAAGGACAGTGCTTCTACACTGGAACCTAGCACAAGTCCTGGGGATTCAACGTTTGACCCCGCAGAAACAACATCAGTGGCTGAAATAACCAATCCAACCGGGACAGGAACATCTGCATCTTCTGATGCAACCACACCATCTAAATCAACAGCTTCATCTGTCCCAGTCACAACACAAATAGCCGAGACCACTTCAACATCTGATTCCATAACACCAGTGTCAGGGACAACTAAGGACAGTGCTACTACCCTGGAACCTAGTACAAGTCCTGGGAATTCAACGTCTGACCCCGCAGGAACAACATCAGTGGCTGAAATAACCAATCCAACCGGGACAAGAACATCTGCACCTTCTGATGCAACCACGTCATCTGAATCAACAGCTTCACCTGTCCCAGTCACAACACAAATAGCCGAGACCACTTCAACATCTGATTCCATAACACCAGTGTCAGGGACAACTAAGGACAGTGCTAATACCCTGGAACCTAGTACAAGTCCTGGGAATTCAACGTCTGACCCCGCAGGAACAACATCAGTGGCTGAAATAACCAATCCAACCGGGACAGGAACATCTGCACCTTCTGATGCAACCACGTCATCTGAATCAACAGCTTCACCTGTCCCAGTCACAACACAAATAGCCGAGACCACTTCAACATCTGATTCCATAACACCAGTGTCAGGGACAACTAAGGACAGTGCTACTACCCTGGAACCTAGTACAAGTCCTGGGAATTCAACGTCTGACCCCGCAGGAACAACATCAGTGGCTGAAATAACCAATCCAACCGGGACAGGAACATCGGCACCTTCTGATGCAACCACGTCATCTGAATCAACAGCTTCACCTGTCCCAGTCACAACACAAATAGCCAAGACCACTTTAACATCTGAATCCATAACACCAGTGTCAGGGACAACTAAGGACAGTGCTTCTACACTGGAACCTAGCACAAGTCCTGGGGATTCAACGTTTGACCCCGCAGAAACAACATCAGTGGCTGAAATAACCAATCCAACCGGGACAGGAACATCTGCATCTTCTGATGCAACCACACCATCTAAATCAACAGCTTCATCTGTCCCAGTCACAACACAAATAGCCGAGACCACTTCAACATCTGATTCCATAACACCAGTGTCAGGGACAACTAAGGACAGTGCTACTACCCTGGAACCTAGTACAAGTCCTGGGAATTCAACGTCTGACCCCGCAGGAACAACATCAGTGGCTGAAATAACCAATCCAACCGGGACAAGAACATCTGCACCTTCTGATGCAACCACGTCATCTGAATCAACAGCTTCACCTGTCCCAGTCACAACACAAATAGCCGAGACCACTTCAACATCTGATTCCATAACACCAGTGTCAGGGACAACTAAGGACAGTGCTACTACCCTGGAACCTAGTACAAGTCCTGGGAATTCAACGTCTGACCCCGCAGGAACAACATCAGTGGCTGAAATAACCAATCCAACCGGGACAGGAACATCTGCACCTTCTGATGCAACCACGTCATCTGAATCAACAGCTTCACCTGTCCCAGTCACAACACAAATAGCCGAGACCACTTCAACATCTGATTCCATAACACCAGTGTCAGGGACAACTAAGGACAGTGCTACTACCCTGGAACCTAGTACAAGTCCTGGGAATTCAACGTCTGACCCCGCAGGAACAACATCAGTGGCTGAAATAACCAATCCAACCGGGACAGGAACATCTGCATCTTCTGATGCAACCACACCATCTAAATCAACAGCTTCATCTGTCCCAGTCACAACACAAATAGCCGAGACCACTTCAACATCTGATTCCATAACACCAGTGTCAGGGACAACTAAGGACAGTGCTACTACCCTGGAACCTAGTACAAGTCCTGGGAATTCAACGTCTGACCCCGCAGGAACAACATCAGTGGCTGAAATAACCAATCCAACCGGGACAGGAACATCTGCACCTTCTGATGCAACCACGTTATCTGAATCAACAGCTTCACCTGTCCCAGTCACAACACAAATAGCCAAGACCACTTTAACATCTGAATCCATAACACCAGTGTCAGGGACAACTAAGGACAGTGCTTCTACACTGGAACCTAGCACAAGTCCTGGGGATTCAACGTTTGACCCCGCAGAAACAACATCAGTGGCTGAAATAACCAATCCAACTGGGACAGGAACATCTGCATCTTCTGATGCAACCACACCATCTAAATCAACAGCTTCATCTGTCCCAGTCACAACACAAATAGCCGAGACCACTTCAACATCTGATTCCATAACACCAGTGTCAGGGACAACTAAGGACAGTGCTACTACCCTGGAACCTAGTACAAGTCCTGGGAATTCAACGTCTGACCCCGCAGGAACAACATCAGTGGCTGAAATAACCAATCCAACCGGGACAAGAACATCTGCACCTTCTGATGCAACCACGTCATCTGAATCAACAGCTTCACCTGTCCCAGTCACAACACAAATAGCCGAGACCACTTCAACATCTGATTCCATAACACCAGTGTCAGGGACAACTAAGGACAGTGCTACTACCCTGGAACCTAGTACAAGTCCTGGGAATTCAACGTCTGACCCCGCAGGAACAACATCAGTGGCTGAAATAACCAATCCAACCGGGACAGGAACATCTGCACCTTCTGATGCAACCACGTCATCTGAATCAACAGCTTCACCTGTCCCAGTCACAACACAAATAGCCGAGACCACTTCAACATCTGATTCCATAACACCAGTGTCAGGGACAACTAAGGACAGTGCTACTACCCTGGAACCTAGTACAAGTCCTGGGAATTCAACGTCTGACCCCGCAGGAACAACATCAGTGGCTGAAATAACCAATCCAACCGGGACAGGAACATCGGCACCTTCTGATGCAACCACGTCATCTGAATCAACAGCTTCACCTGTCCCAGTCACAACACAAATAGCCAAGACCACTTTAACATCTGAATCCATAACACCAGTGTCAGGGACAACTAAGGACAGTGCTTCTACACTGGAACCTAGCACAAGTCCTGGGGATTCAACGTTTGACCCCGCAGAAACAACATCAGTGGCTGAAATAACCAATCCAACCGGGACAGGAACATCTGCATCTTCTGATGCAACCACACCATCTAAATCAACAGCTTCATCTGTCCCAGTCACAACACAAATAGCCGAGACCACTTCAACATCTGATTCCATAACACCAGTGTCAGGGACAACTAAGGACAGTGCTACTACCCTGGAACCTAGTACAAGTCCTGGGAATTCAACGTCTGACCCCGCAGGAACAACATCAGTGGCTGAAATAACCAATCCAACCGGGACAGGAACATCTGCAAGTTCTGATGCAACCACACCATCTGAATCAACAGTTTCATCTGTCCCAGTCACAACACAAATAGCCGAGACCACTTCAACATCTGAATCCATAACACCAGTGTCAGGGACAACTAAGGACAGTGCTACTACCCTGGAACCTAGTACAAGTCCTGGGGATTCAACGTCTGACCCCGCAGAAACAACATCAGTGGCTGAAATAACCAATCCAACCGGGACAGGAACATCTGCATCTCCTGATGCAACCACACCATCTGAATCAACAGCTTCATCTGTTCCAGTCACAACACAAATAGCCGAGACCACTTCAACATCTGAATCCATAACACCAGTGTCAGGGACAACTAAGGACAGTGCTACTACCCTGGAACCTAGTACAAGTCCTGGGGATTCAACGTCTGACCCCGCAGAAACAACATCAGTGGCTGAA
This sequence comes from Cololabis saira, assembly GCF_033807715.1. Taxonomy (NCBI): domain Eukaryota; kingdom Metazoa; phylum Chordata; class Actinopteri; order Beloniformes; family Belonidae; genus Cololabis; species Cololabis saira. Next base: position 10,690,090 of record NC_084606.1, on the reverse strand, counting down.
ATAACCAATCCAACCGGGACAGGAACATCTGCATCTCCTGATGCAACCACACCATCTAAATCAACAGCTTCATCTGTCCCAGTCACAACACAAATAGCTGAGACCACTTCAACATCTGACCCCGCAGGAACAACATTAGTGGCAATAACATGTAAGCCTTTGGACTGTGAAAATGGTGGTACTTTCACTGGATGCAAGTGTATATGTACATCTGGATACACTGGAGAAACATGCAAGTTTATTGACTCAATCGAGCCAGGTACTGCTGTCTCACACATATTCTTTAACACATTTACTAAATGCTGTTGTACTAAATTCTTACTAAAACTCTTACTGAAAGTTGCTAAATCTGCTGTCCAATGCATTTCATTTTCTCTACAGAAAACTTTAATCGGTCGGTGATAGTTAACGTGACAGTTGATGCAGTGATTGAAAACTGTAGCAACGAATCAAGTGAATACAAAGATTTTGTCCAAGACTTCAAAACAAAGGTAAAAAAAAAAAAGAAAAAGATGCACATCCACACAGCATTTCTGAAATACATAATAATAATTAATAATAAGACAGCAAATATTTTTGGAGCATTTTATTTATTCATTTATGGAGCATGAGAGTGACGGAAGAATTGGGGTAGCATCTGCATGTATGCAAAGTCTTTACTAGTCTGTGGTGAAGAATACATTGAGCCAAAAGGTAACATTCTCAGTTCACCTGCTGATTTACGTTCTGTAAATTTAACTGTTGGTAGTGACTGATAGAATAAGACTGTGGAATGAAGCAGCTCAAGTGAGTTTCCTGCACAAAGAATGGCTAGACACGATTTGACGGGAGAAGTTCAATGACCTAGGAGAGACTGAGTAGGGTTGTTGTTCCTCCACATCAACAAGTCAGTTCAGGTGATTTGGGCAGCTGGGGGCAAAAACAACAACAAAATGAAAAAGGAACAGGTATGCAAGACACTTTAAAAAAATAAAAACAATAATAAAACACATTGTGTCTAAGGATGCTCCTTAGACACTTTCTTAGGGAGGGATATTGGACATGTCCACCCAGGTGGAGGCCCCATGGTTGTCCCAGGAGATGGTGCAGATATTTTATTGCTTGTCCGACTTGGGAATGCCTTGATATTCCCCCAAAGGAGCTACAGCGCAGTATTCCCCTCACTCCTACGACTTTCCAGTCCTAGATGATACCTAAACTCCTCCACCTGAGGCATCAACCTTGAGAAGTCAGTCCTCGGTTTTCAAAGATGAGGACCATAGCCTCAGACTTAAAGGTGCCGATTTTTATCCCAGCTGCAAATCACTTCAGTATCTGCTGTAGGTCTTAGCCCAAAGAAGCCAAGAGAGCCACATAATCTGCCAAAAAGCAAAGAGGCTTTCCTTTGCCATCCAAACTGTAAACGCTCCTTCCCGTCACCACACCAAATTCTTTCCATAAATGTTAGAACTGGTGTCAAACAGTAGCCCTGGAAGAGTCCAAAACCCATGAGAAATGTGGCAAAAGGCCCAGTGCCCCATCCTCCCAAAGTACCTCCTTCAGGTTACCAACTGCATGGTGGTCATGGTCCCTATCAAATTCCGAAAAGTACTAATAACTTCATCTGAACTTTTCAACGCATAGTTGAGAATAGTTATCTTAGAAAGATGCCCATACTAAAGCAGGAAAGGGTTAATAAGCTTGTGGTAACGTTAATTAGGAAATCACATCAGCAGTCTCAGAAATGAATTGTCCTTGTGCTTCTGTTTCAGATGGAGGCGTATTACAGGAAGTTAGTAGAACACTTCAAAGACGTTGTAGTGACGAGTGTAAGGTAAAATACCTTATATTGATCTCTTGTATAACATAAACACAGAGATGCCGGTTCCAGTAGATCACATGGTGTGGTTTGTGCAAGATGTTTTAACTATGTAATAACTTGAAGTGCCTCTGCCTTTTAACTGTTTTTATTGTATCTTTCAGCTGTGGTGACTCTGAGGTCAAACGATTAGATCACTCTGAGGAAGAGGTACGGTGACTCTTTAAACAGGATATCAAATCAAAGATCTAATATTATTGCTGGTCATTAAGTGTTCTGTCTTCATTTCAGATGAGGTTATCAGTTGAAGCTTTGGCTAGCCGCCTCACACAAAGGGCAGGAGGGTAAGTGAGAGATGATGTCCTGACATTTTCATTTAACACATCAGTTCACAATAATTCATCTGAAATGATTAAAACTCTTTGTGTCACAGTGTCAGAGTCTCACACGATGTGATTTTGGAAATCCCAAACAACAATTCTGATGATCTGTATAAAGATCGCTTGGAAGAACTCACAGAGGCCATCAAAAACTGCACAAAAGCTAGGACAGGTGAGCTTTGAACCAAACTATGAGATCATAGCCACACTGGCTTCAAACTATAAATGTTTTGGTTGCAAAAATTAAACCTTTAGGTTATAAATATGTCATTCGTATTTTTCTTTGTCCAAAAGCCTTTTTTTTCATTGACATTAAATAACAAAAAATTTCCTTTTGTCTATAGAATTGACGGGATGTCCATATAATGTCACAAAAAACGTAGTGGAGGGCACAGAATTAACTTCAGGTAAGTTTTTCTGCACTGTGTGTACTAAATGTAGGTTTATGGTAATACTGGTGTTGTGTAGGCTTCAGTACCTTCCTATAATCCCCATGTGAAGAACCTGTGTCAGTGGAGTGTAAAGAGAAAACACATTCATATTACAACTCATTGTCTGAGTCTGAAATCATTCAAAATTATGCTGGTTTTGATAATATCACCGGTGAGTTTACATGGCTTTTCCCTGTTTTCATGGTCCGGTTGGATGATGTAATCGTTCGTCGGGTTTACACGGAGCAGCCGGTTATCTGGCAGAAGAATCCTTGACTTGTTCTGATCACAGTTTCAGCTGACGTCTCTATTTCTGTGTCTCCAGAAGCGTGTGTGGAGAAGTTCTACCAACTTCTAAAGGTCCCTGGCAAATACGTGTGCTCGACTGTTTGCGATTACCCTGAGATACACCCTAGCCCGAAAATGTGCCTGAACAATGGCAGGTGCCAATTTCTCAGGGGGTTTGGACCTATGTGCAAGTGAGTCGACTTCGATAGCGAGTTTAATACATTTGAAAATCAAATAAAACATTAAAACGTCAAATTCACTTATTCCCATGTTTCAGTTAGTTCCCAGGAAAGGTTCCCAACACCTACCAGAACTTTTTCAGGCTTAATAGTAATATTTAAATCCATACCACCGCTGGGTATTTTGCATTGGTGTCATGGAAATCCCTGTTGATTAACTTTGCTCTTTCTTCAGGTGTCACGATGAGGACTCGTTTTGGTACAGTGGCGATGACTGCAGTCTGCCAATACATAAGATGGGTCTGTACGCAGGTCTGAGCGTGACCTTGGGTCTGCTCTTGGTGACCGTGGGATCCCTGACTGCATACACGCTGGTCAACAGACGCGAACAATCACAGTAAGCTCTACTCTGACTTTGTTTTTTTCATGAAAAAAATGCGGTGTTGCATGTAACGCATGCGCATTAAGAGTTCAGAGGGATCACGGCTCTCTGGGAAACAGAAATCACAACACGAAAAATGGATTTTCATTCTGAAAAGTTGTTTATACAGGTACGGCAGAGAAAAGTCAGTTCACTCTCAAGAGATTAAATCATCCAGCCAAATCCACACCAGTGTAGTTTTAACAACTTGGAGGATGGTGTTAGTGGCTATGGTTACATGATGTTTTTTCATTCGGAATTAATTATTCCGAATTAAATAATTCCGAATTAAACTATTATCCTTCGAGTTTACATGCAAATAGTAATTCCGAATTGAGGTTTACATGGAAAACACGTTTGATCCGCTTTATCCAATTCCTCTTAAGGTCTGGGGGTTGGGAAGGTTCTGATTGGATAGTGGGACGGAACGGAAATTCTGTCTACCGAAAGAAAAACAAACGTAGCCGCTACAACTTTGAAAAGCTCACAATTTTTATGTTTCCTGCCATCTGTTCTTTTAATTATTTCCAGGTCCTCCAAGCTATTTATTAAATAAATGGTCTCTGCTCTTGACCACCGTTTACTCTGTGCTGCCATCTTGAAACTTTGTTTTGAAAACAAGCCCAGCGTGGAATATACAGTAAGTCTCATGGCGACAGACGGGCGAGGGAACGAGCAGCGCAGAAAGACCGGAATTAATTTAAAGCGGAATTAATGTATACATGATCGCTGAATTATTCTATTCGGATGTAAAATCGGAATAAACCAGCCACTTACTTCGGAATTAAGTTTAATTCGGAATGGCCATTTTAATTCGGAATTAGGTGTTTACATGGTAATTTGTATTCTATTTACTATTATAAATCGGATTTAATTTTAATTCTGAATTAAAGAGGAATTAAACTTTCCATGTAAACGCACAATATCATTGTAAGGGCGGGTTTGGAGAGGGCTTTTAGGGGTTACTCAACACGGAGACCAGTTGTATATTCCCTAGACGTTTATTTGAACTTGTGGACCAACAACATCTTCTACTAGCTGCTATAACGGACCACGGATCCAGTTCCCCTCAGCTCTCACCTCTCTTTATAGACCAGGCATGGAAAGCTCGGTTTTTCCCCACTCTCTACTTCCACGTTCATTTCAAAATAAATGTCTGTGTACACATTCATCACAAAATAAAAGTCTGCGCATATATTCATTTCAAAATAAAAGTCCTGGTACATTCTCAGTGTTTACATAATCAACATGTTTTGTGATTAAATCAGAAATGAAAGAAAAGCTGTTTGTTTCTGCAGAAAGAAAGACCGAAAAGAGAAGCTGGTGAACCAGTGGTTCGATGAGGACTTTCAGTGGTCTCGATCCGACAGCCCGTATGCAGGTAGGAAGTCTATGGCCGAGCACATACACACTTCTGTCCAATTATATACTTGTAAAGCACCAATTCAGAGTAAAAGTCAGCTAAAGGCATTTTAGTCTGAAAAACAAATCTAAATAACACCCTTTAAATTAAGTCCAGAATGGAACCTGTTGTTAGTCCACCTTAAACTCCCCTTGTTGTGTTTCTTCTAGTCTACAATGAAAACCCAACCTTCAGAGATGACGAATCAGCTGGAAACAGCACGTACAGAAACGGCATGGTGCTCTCCGACGTTGGATTCCCACAGCCTACCAGTTACTCCCATTTCCAACAGCCGGTCCGTGCCAACCTGCACAAGTGAAGATTTGCTCTCCGCCGTTCGTCATTCTGACGGTTTCTTCTTCTCTTCTCCACAGATGAGGATCAACAGGCCGCGGGTCAGGACCACCTCGGATGCCTGAACGCTGCTGTCAAACCTTCAACGTTTTTTGTTTTCATGCAACATTTTCTTAGAACTGTTTTTGCTGCCTTTATGAACTATTAATATTCCAGTATTTGTCTTTTTTTACAATAATCTTCCTCATGTAGGTGCTGCTGCTCATTTTCAGCCTTCTCATTCACATGCATAATAACTGTAAAGTAGTCCTGCACCCAGAACAACTTCAAAATCTTGTAAATATTGAATTTTCTAACGACTTATGATGATCATACATGAACAGCACCCTGTCTTTTGTTCGTAAATGCTGGGACCCTTTGCCCCAGCAGGTCTCTGACACTGACCAGGAACAAGCCGCTGTAAATAATAGATAGATGGACTTTAATACATCAGATACTTCCGTATTTGTTCGAGTCAGATCATCATTTACCGCAATTACACTGTAAACCAACATAAAACGCACAAAAGGCACAATATGTCCACTAAGTACAAGAACTCTATTCACGTTTCGTGGGAACGTTGGATGCCGATGTAACTGCTTATTTTCTACATGGATCACAAAGATTTGCTCTTTGAGCTTGCTCAGATTGTTGTGCGTTGTGGTTTAATGCCATCATGGCTTTGCGGCCATGAGAAGCCTGTCATAAATGCTGTTTTTGAAGTTTATCGCGGGCTGATTCCTGTGTGCGGTGTCACGTGCACTCAGCTGTTACAGTTACACACTCATGAAGATGGATTTTGAGCCCGATTATCTAACTTGAAAAGCAGATCATTGACCTTTAGCTAGTACTGACATTTCAGAATCATTAACACGTGTCCTGACACAATAGCAATCGTGTTTCTGCACTTATTATCAGGGATTTGACGACATTGTCAAAGAGGAAGTTCATGATCTACCAATACCAAGGAACACTTTTTGTACTGTGATTTCTTTGCCAGCAAATGAGCACTTTAATGGTGGAAATTCCTACCGGGCGCAAAGTTTTTTTTTAAGTGTCTTTGAGCGTCTAAGTTTATCAAGAGTTTGCTGAGCGAGCTCACGTTTGTCCCTCGGCCAATGATGACAAAGGTCTAAGGCGGAAGGAGGATGAAAGTTAACTACCGTCTGCAATAATGGAAGTTATTGTGATTTTGCACTGTTATTTAATGCTTTGGATTGAGATAAATTAAAATTGTCATTGTCAAAATGATCTTTTCCTGTCTCGTGTTGTGTCATTTGAGTTATATTCACTCATATATACAGTATATATATACACTCATATACATATAAACAGGGCTGCACATAAGTGGGCCGCCAGAGCGCATGCGCCGTCAAAATCCACAGTGCGCTGTCAATCTTGTGCTGCGAAGCGCTTTTGCGTACCAACAGCTGGGGCTCATATTATTGGTTGTGGCCAGACCAGAATACTAATATTAAAAAATCTATTGGGAGAGCTTTTCCCCAGAACTGCCACTCAAAGTTGGTACTGGCCCATCACAGCGCGTCCTTACTCCCCCTCCATGATCGTGGCGGCGGTGGGTTGCGCAGGAAGAGAGGTAAGGATCAGCTTTACTGAACAAACCCCGACACGTCTCGTCAAAATATCCAAGAAGCAAGCGCCATTAAGTTATTATTTTGGCGTTCCACCACCACCAACTACAAAGAGACGCCAAACTGAACCACTACCCGTGGATAGAAACAGAAAACGTGTGTTCGGCGAGAAGTGGCTGCAAGATATTACGCGGCGACGTGTACCGTACGTCGCGTTCCCGCGTATCCTACCCCGTAAGCTCTGCGTTGGTGCAACGCGGAACCATAAATCAGCCAGTGTCCGTCACGGCATGCAGCAGTTTCCTGCAGCAGCAAGACGCTGCTCTCTGATTATGGCTCACAGTTTATGAAAACCCCAAATAAAAAATTAATTAGGGAATATTTTATTAAATCAATAAACAATTCCATCATCAAAATTATAACAAATAAAGGTTCAATATATCTTGCTTTGCATGTAATAAGACTAGGTAATATATTAGTTTCACCTTAAGTTAAATTATTGAAATAGATTAACTTTTACACCATATTCTAGTTGAATTATTGAAATAAATTAACTTTTACACCATATTCTAGTTAACTATTGAAATAAGTTAACTTTTACACCAAATTCTAGTTGAATTATTGAAATAAGTTAACTTTTACACCATATTCTAGTTGAATTATTGAAATAAATGAACTTTTACACCAAATTCTAGTTGAATTATTGAAATAAGTTAACTTTTACACCATATTCTTCACCTGAAGCAATATTCTACACCTTGGCTGATGTGGACATACAGAGCACAGGAGGCTATTTCAGCTGCTATATGGTTGGCTGTCTGTACAGTCATGCAAGTTCAATGCTATTAAAGAACACATTTTTTCATATAAAATAAACACATTTTTATGCAGTTTAGAAGTTTTAGGGCTTTTTTTTGGCTCCTGCGCTGCTGAAATCGGGGCGTCCTTTATTTCTATGTGCAAAATATGCCGTGAGCATCCCAATCTGGTCGATAAAAACTGTAACTTTTATACTGACTCTACAGACTAACACGCACCATAATTTGTTAATTCATCTTTATACGTGAATAAATATCGTTTTGCCTATATAACTTATTCCTGCATCCCTCTTTTATCGATCCAGCGAGACGGGTCACCGCGTTTTTGGAGCCCCAAGTCACATATCCAGGGGCTCCTCTGAGCACCAGACCAAAATAATTATGTGCAGCCCTGCCCTGCATATAAAAGTCACTTGTTCAAACTCGCTCACTCACTCTAACTGGACATTGTGCACTACACTACACAAGTTTGTTCGATTCATTGGTCTATGTACTTTTTATGCTGTTTGTTGCTGCTTTTTTATATTAATTGTATTTTAAAATGTGTGTTTGTATCTCTTGTAAGGTGACCTTGGGTGACCTGAAAGGCGCCTCTAAATAAAATTAATTATTATTATTATTAATTATCTTCAAACAACCAGAAAATGTCTACATTTTAAAACTGCCTGGAAAACATTCATACACTCAGCTTTAAGACCACGCTCTCCGCTCTGATCCTGGCTGGCTGCCAGACCACCTCAGCTCCAGACCACATATGATCCAGTCCTTCACCCACAGAGAAAACCAGTGCCCCAAATCCATCAAATCTTTGCCCCAAACCATCCTAATGTTACAGGGAAGCCGGGCATAACTCAATATATTATATATATTGAGGGGGGATGAGGGGGGATGGCATCCCCCCCTGAAATAAAAACGGTCCAAATCATCCCCCTTTCCTTATGTCATTTCATCAATGAATGTGGTTTTACTGCTATTTCAACATTTAGAGTCATCACCAGAAAATTAACTTATTTGACAATTTTATAATAATAAATTGTATTTATAGAGCGCATTTTCACCTGAAGAACAAGTTTCAAAGCGCTTACAATAAAGATTAGAAAAAAAATAGAAAATAAAAATAAAATAGAAATAAAAAAATAAAAATAAAAAAAAATAAAAAAAATAAAAAATTTCACCTGTTTCAAGTACATTTTCACTTGAAATAAGTAGAAAAATCTGCCAGTGGGACAAGATTTATCTTCTCATTACAAGCAAAAAAATCTTGTTCCACTGGCAGATTTTTCTACTTATTTTAAGTGAAAATCTACTTGAAACAGGTGAAAATTGTTGTTTTTTTCAAGTTTTACTAAAATGAGACATTTTAACTAGAAATAAGACAAATATTCTTGTTAAGATTTTGAGTTTTTGTACTGATCCATTTTACTTATCCTGTGAAGGACAGAGTCATATTGATAAGTTCAGAAAACTGTTCTGATCTGTCCCCATATGATAAACTCCACCATCTCCCCTGATATTTTTTTTCAACTGGAGTACTCCATACATACATATACGTACGTGTTGCACCTTCAAATGTTGCGAGGCAGGGGAAAACAATCCCTGTTTTGAAATGAGACCCACGTCTGGATATTGTCATGTGCAAATGTGGGACTGTTAAATCCTGACTAAGGTGAGATGAATATCTTTATCTGGATCTTATCAGATCAATCAGGCGTGTCTGAGTTTCCGTGACGAAGTTTAGTTCTGTGAATCATTATTCAAACTGCACTGACGGCTATTCTTATCAATGAATCCTGAAACATGGCAGAGGAGGACCACCACAGAGGTCTGGAACAAAAGAGGGTGTGATTCTGATTCAGGAGAGTTGCCATGATAACCACTTTGTGTTGAAGAAGACGATAAAAATAGGCGGGGATGTCAAGCGGGATTCACAGGGCGGGTCTGTTTCAAGCCTGTTAAGAGAATGGAAATGGTAGGTTATCTGTCCCCATATGATACAATCCACCAATCCCCCCTAATTTTTTTTTTTACAACTCGAGTACTGTATACATCCTTTTAAAAGTAGAGTCCATCCATGGCCATTGGTTCAGAAAGTTGTGTTTTTGTTGAAATGGCTGTGAACAGGAAGAGCACCTCATCCTTTTTATTACTATTACTGTCATTTAGCAGACGCTTTTATCCAAAGAGACTTACATCTGAGACACACACACCATGGTGCAATTAGGGTTAAGGCCTTGCTCAGGGACACAAGGTGGTTCATCTTGGTTGCCATTCCGGGGACTTGAACCTGGGTCCTCCAGACCCAAACGCACCTCTGTATAGGGTTGCCACCTTTCAGAAATAGAAATAAGGGACGCCCTGATTTCAGCAGCGCAGGAGCCAAAAAAAAGCCCCAAAACTTCTAAACTGAATAAAAATGTGTTTATTTTATATGAAAAAACAAAATGCTTTGATTTAAAGTTTAAAGTGCTTTAATAGCATTGAACTTGCATGACTGTATAGACAGACAACCATGCTAGCAACTGAAATAGCCTCCTATTCTATGTATGTCCACATCAGCCAAGGTGTAGAATATACATACAGGTGAAGAATATGGTGTAAAAGTTAATTTATTTCAATAATTCAACTAGAATATGGTGTAAAAGTTAATTTATTTCAATAATTCAACTAGAATATGGTGTAAAAGTTAATTTATTTCAATAATTCAACTAGAATATGGTGTAAAGGTTAATTTATTTCAATAATTCAACTAGAATATGGTGTAAAAGTTAATTTATTTCAATAATTCAACTAGAATATGGTGTAAAAGTTAATTTATTTCAATAATTCAACTAGAATATGGTGTAAAAGTTAACTTATTTCAATAATTCAACTAGAATATGGTGTAAAAGTTAATTTATTTCAATAATTCAACTAGAATATGGTGTAAAAGTTAATTTATTTCAATAATTCAACTAGAATATGGTGTAAAAGTTAATTTATTTCAATAATTCAACTAAAATATGGTGTAAAAGTTAATTTATTTCAATAATTCAACTAGAATATGGTGTAAAAGTTAATTTATTTCAATAATTCAACTAGAATATGGTGTAAAAGTTAACTTATTTCAATAATTCAACTAGAATATGGTGTAAAGGTTAATTTATTTCAATAATTCAACTAGAATATGGTGTAAAAGTTAATGAAAATACGGTACAAATCGTGTCCCGTATTAGTTCAATACGGGACGCAACATTTTTTTCTCAAATAAAGGACAATTCCGTATTTTACGGGACGGGTGGCAACCCTACCTCTGTAGCCACTAGAATACCACCCCACTTTATGAGAGAGTTTTAACAAAGGGTATGGCAGGCCGGGCAACATGCAGTCCTGAAACTTGCTACCGCTAAGTCCTTTAAAGTGCATATGTTTCAGAATTCTGGGAAATGTCTTTGACATTCTTTGGTCAAGAGTCCACAAAGGTGGAGTCCCAAATGCCACTGGGTGAGCGGTAACACCTGGACAGGTGAGCGGTCCATCAGAGGACCACTCAGAGGCAGGAAACCATGCAGACTCAGACTCACACCTGTAGACAGGTTAATAATTATCTTTTCTTTTTCCTTTTTATTGCTACTATTGTTGACGATGAGTAGGTAGTGACATAAATGACTGAAAACAATGTGGAAACAGTTGTTAGTTTCAATTAGATGCTTTTATTGGTTTCCCTTCAGGGATAAGTGATGCATTTTTGAACTGAATTGAATTGTACATGTGAATGAAGATAAGAAAGACGTCTATACACAAACAGTTTTCAACAGCGACAGAAGCAGTTGTATCAGCAGGTCTAGAGGTTGTCTGCTTGCTGGTGAAACCGTCTCTAAACTGTAGCCTTTTCTGATTGACCACCACCAGAGGGCAGAAGAAGGACGGCAGAGAGTCGGAGAGATCAGCTTCCAACAGCACAGGGACAAAAACCTGAAGGGTAACAGTGGGAGAACTGGGAGCTCAAGGAAGTATTTCAGTAGATGGAAATACTAAAATCTCAGAGGAATCTGAAAACTCTCCATGTCTTTGTGGTGTTTAGATAACTGGTAGCCAAAAAACATGAGTGACAGCTGTCAAACAAAGACAGACGCAAGCTCAGAATTCAGTCTTTTCAGAATCTCATTGTAGAAGTGTATTGTTATGTTCTGGAAGGATCTCCCGTAGAGATCTGAAGGATCTCCTGTAAAGGTCTGAGGGGTCTCCTGTAGTGTCCCATCCACTCCAGCTCCATACCTGCCTCACTCACCTTCCAGCTCCGCCTCCTCATGTCGCTATGGTTTCTAAAATTAACATTTTACACATATTTTATTGGTAAATGACACTGCAAAAGTATTATTTTATAATTATAGAAAGACGGTCGGATTGATGAAAGGCAGGTCTGGTTGGAATCTCCACAGAACTTTATCAATGTATTGGAGTGTTGTCTTCGTTGCCTGGCAACAACGGCACTGAAAACATTACAGCAGGTGACTTTACCTGTCAGTAAGACCCACCCCTGAAACGCAGATGAGCCAATGGCTTTTGGGCATCAGCTGCACATAACGACGCCGTGATCATGACGACAGTAGGAAGAGGCTGCTGTAAACCCTCACCTCCTATTTAACTGTAGGACCAACCAGATCTATTTTTAGATTCCGTACAGGTCTCTTAAGGACATATTGAAGTCCCATTACAAGTCCCACTACAACACTGCAACAGGTACTGCTACCCTGGAGAGACTGCGTTGGTATAGCTGCCACGGCCTGTCACTGGTCTCTTGTTCACTGCCTAAATGTTTGATATGGAGAACACAAGTGTCTGTAAAAGTTTGAGATGAATCAATAAAAGTTATATATAAAGTGAATAAAACCGCAAAAAACAAAGGAGCTGCTGAATAGCTGTGAATTGTTGCTGTGGTCACGAGTTCAAAACTGTTGACATGTCTTGTGTTTGAGATGGATGCATAAAAATGGGTGTAACATGGAACGTAAAATCGAGAAGCTGCTGACCAGGTGAGCTTTTCATGTTCACGAGTTCATGATTGTTTTGATCCCTGTTCATATTTATCAGCCCCACAGCAGAGTTGGTTTACATTGAGTGTGTTTACATGGGAAGTTTAATTCCTCTTTAATTCAGAATTAAAATTAAATCCAATTTAAAACGAGTTAAAATTACCATGTAAACACCTAATTACGAATGAAAATGGCCATTCCGAATTAAATTTAATTCCGAAGTAAGTTATTCTGATTTTAAATCCGAATAGAATAATTCCGCAATCATGTTTACACTCAGGCCACATTTACACGTAGCCGGGTATTTACAAAAACGTATATTTTCCCCTCTACGTTTTCAAAAATATCCTCGTTTACACGGACACGCATGAAAACGCTGTTAACGTCATGCCAGCCAATCAGAATCCTGGAAAAAACATCAACAAATGACACGTGTAACTTCCAGTTAAGGCTGATTTATGGTTCCGCGTTACACCAACGCAGAGCCTACGGCGTAGGCTACGCGGCGACGCACACCGTACGGCGCGCATCGCCGCGTACCCTACGCCGTAGGCTCTGCGTCGATTTAACGCGGGACCATAATTCAGGCTTTACTTCCAAGACGGAACACGAGTCTTTTATATAGAATATAAAACAGGTAAAATACAAGAAAATATTGACGGTGGCCAAACTAATTGTAAACACAGGTCGCACACATGACGCTGGTGAGTTTCTGGTGCATAATGTGACGTTCTGAAGCTTAAATCGCCGTTTTCCTCTGTTTTCCTCCGTTTTCCTCTGTTTAGACGCAAACGTGAAAACTGAGTTTTTGAAAATCTCCACTTTGGCCGGAGTTTTCAGAAATGATCTGCGTTTTTGAGCTGCGTTTTCGTGTAAACGAACGGCCAAAACGCATGAAAACGCCTCCGTTTTTGCTCCGTGTAAACGGGGCCTCATTCCGCTTTAAATTAATTCCGGTCTTTCTTTCTGCTCGTTCCCTCGCCCGTCTGTCGCCATGACGCTTATATTCCGCGCTGGGCTTGTTTTCCAAACAAAGTTTCAAGATGGCAGCACGCAGTAAACGGTGGTAAGACCAGAGACGATTTATTTAATAATTATAATTTCCGGTAGATGTACTGTAACTTCCGGTAGACCCCCTATCCAATCAGAACCCTTCCCAACCCCCATACTTTAGGCGGAATTGGATAAAGCTGATCAAACGTGTTTTCCATGTAAACCGCAATTTGGAATTACTATTTCCATGTAGACAATAGTTTAATTCTGAATTATTTAATTCGGAATAATTAATTCCGAATTAAAAAACATCATGTAACCGTGGCCAATGATTGCAACTCTGAAACACTCTGGGTGTGTGAGCTGAATCTTATATTGTGTTGGTGAGCACCATGTTTGTCCTCTTGCTCCCCTGTTCCCCGTTCACTCTGCTCTTATCGGCTACCTTCTTAAACCAGTCAAGCATGTAACTGTATATTTAAGTAATGTTTCTTTTTTAATGGAATCCCATCTAAGGTGGCTGACCTCACAAGGGGATAGATGTATATGGGTGGGGCTGATCTGCATCTGGCTGGAAAAAAAATGTATTCGGGGGCATTTCTTCTGATTATAGCTGCATTGCATTATGGGTATTGTTGTTCTTTGGTTCGCGTTCTGTTCCCTGAAGAGTTGTGGGTTTATTATGTTCGTAAAGATTTGTGAATGTTAATATTTAGCGTTAGTGCATCAACACTCTCCTTTTCTTGTTTGTATTTTAAGAACCGAAACCAGAACTTAAGTTGGTGGGACGAAAAATGGCTCCTCTTTCCGCTTTATTGTCACGCGTATCATATACTAACGGATTAAGCCCAATGTACACGTTTATTGAGTCTTACACGTTGTGTATGTCCGAGATCACCTCTCTCATAAGTATAACAATGTGAAAAATATATACTTATATTTAAAACATGAAGCATCACGATCTGATTCCTCCACTGCAGATAAGACAAGTTGTGCCAGAGAGATGTCCGACCTGTCAGCAGCTCCCGCTGAAAGCATCATGTTGGTCCGAACCGGAGCAGCTGGGTCCAGTTCAGGGCAACTCTTTTAGTGTGTATTTTAACTTCATAGCCTTCTTAACTTCATCTTATCTTGCTTTCTTTTAGCTTCTAGCTCCAGTGTTTCTTCATGGGGAGCCCTCCATGCTGGGAGTGGACTCTGGCCTGCAGGGGTGTCGTCCTGGGGGTCGTTCTGGCCTGGATGGTTGTGGAGCACTGCGCGGTGGCTTTACCGCTGTGGTGTGGACTCCTCTATCCGTCCGGGCTGGGATGGTCTCTGTGGAGGCTCCCCTTGTGTGGATGATACCTGATACCTATTTGATTTGATTTGATACTACTAGTGCTACTATTGCTGCTACCACTGCTAATACTTCTGCTACCATTACTGCTGCCACTACTACTAATATTACTACTGCTGCTACTACTACTACTACTACTATCATTGCTACTGCCTCTACTACTACTATTACTGCTACTACTACTAATCCTGCTGCTACTATTACTGCTGCTACTACTACTGTCATTTAGCAGACGCTTTTATCCAAAGCGACTTACAACTTAGAACTGCTGAGGGACAAACTGGACCATGCTGGAGTCAGCTGACATCATGGGTCCTGGACTTCCTCACCAACAGACCACAGTTTGTGAGGACAGGAGGTTGTGTGTCTGACACGGTGGTCGGCGGCACAGGAGCGCCACAGGGGACCGTCCTGGCTCCCCTCCTCTTCACTGTGAACACAACGACTTCACCCACCACACAACAAACCTCCACCTACAGAAGTTCTCGGACGACTCCGCCATTGTCAGTCTCATCAACAACAGAGACGAGAGGGAGTACCGAGAACTGAACCACAGATTGGTGGATTGGTGCCAGCGGAACCGCCTCCAGATTCATGCTGGGAAAACAAAGGAGCTGGTAGCGGACTTCCGCCGGTGCAAACCCCCCCTCTCCGGTGAACATCCAGGGAACGGACATAGAGATAGTGGACTCTTACAAGTACCTGGGTGTTCACCTGAACAAAAAACTGGACTAGACTGTAAACACTCAGGCACTTAATAAGAAAGGCTAAAGCAGACTCAACCAGCTGCGCAGACTGAGGTCTTTCGGAGTGAGGGACGGCCTCCTGAGGACCTTTTATGACTCTGTGGTGGCGTTGGCCATCTTTGATGGTGTGGTCTGCTGGAGCAGCAGCATCACTGCAGCAGAGAGGAAGAGACTGGACAAGGTGGTGAGGAAAGCCGGCTCTGTCCTGGGCTGCAGTCTCGACCCAGTGGAGGTGGTGGGGTAGAGGAGGATGGTGGCTAAGCTGTCATCCATCATGGACAATGTCTCCCACCCCCTTCATGAGACTGTCAGAGCCCTGGAGAGATCTATCAGCGACCGGCTTTATCACCCGCGATGCATCACTGAGAGGTATCGCAGGTCCTTCCTCCTAGCAACCAGGCTGATCACCGTAGCAACGGACTATAACATGTGCAATATCCGTCTACCTCATACACACGTTTTTCTTTCTTTCCTGTACTGCACTACTTTTTTATCTTTCATTCCAATGTATATACTGTTTATATTTCGTTATTATATATTTTTTACTTCTTTACCCTTTCCCTGCATGTGTCTGTTGAGTGTACTGCTGCTGCACAAAGCGAATTTCCCCATTTAGGGAGGAATAAAGGACAATCTTATCTTATCTTATCTTACATCTTGGAGAACAACACATGCAAAAAATCACATACTATAGGAGAGTCCAGCTGGATAAGTGCTAGTCAGACTGTAACTTTATGTACTTTATTATTTCCCTAAAGGAAAATAATAATTTTGCAGTGTCATTTACCAATAAAATATGTGTAAAATTAACATTTTACACATATTTTATTGGTAAATGACACTGCAAAGTTATTATTTTATAATTATAGAAAGACGGTCGGATTGATGAAAGGCAGATCTGGTTGGAATCTCCACAGAACTTTATCAATGTATTGGAGTGTTGTCTTCGTTGCCTGGCAACAACGGCACTGAAAACATTACAGCAGGGGACTTTACCTGTCGGTAAGACCCACCCCTGAAACGCAGATGAGCCAATGGCTTTTGGGCATCAGCTGCACATAACGACGACGTGATCATGACGACAGTAGGAAGAGGCTGCTGTAAACCCTCACCTCCTATTTAACTGTAGGACCAACCAGATCTATTTTTAGATTCCGTACAGGTCTCTTAAGGACATATTGAAGTCCCATTACAAGTCCCACTACAACGCTGCAACAGGTACTTCAACAGGTACTGCTACCCTGGAGAGACTGCGTTGGTATAGCTGCCACGGCCTGTCACTGGTCTCTTGTTCACTGCCTAAATGTTTGATATGGAAAACATAAAAGTGTCTGTAAAAGTTTGAGGTCAATCAATAAAAGTTATATATAAAGTGAATAAAACCGCAAAAAACAAAAGAGCTGCTGAATAGCTGTGAATTGTTGCTGTGGTCACGAGTTCAAAACTGTTGACATGTCTTGTGTTTGAGATGGATGCATAAAAATGGGTGTAACATGGAACGTAAAATCGAGAAGCTGCTGACCAGGTGAGCTTTTCATGTTCACGAGTTCATGATTGTTTTGATCCCTGTTCATATTTATCAGCCCCACAGCAGAGTTGGTTTACATTGAGTGCGTTTACATGGGAAGTTTAATTCCTCTTTAATTCAGAATTAAAATTAAATCCGATTTAAAATGAGTAAAAAATTACCACGTAAACACCTAATTCCGAATGAAAATGGCCATTCTGAATTAAACTTAATTCCGAAGTAAGTTATTCTGATTTTAAATCCGAATAGAATAATTCTGCAATAATCTATACACTCTTTCCATTTTAAATTAATTCCGGTCTTTCTTTCTGCTCGTTCCCTCGCCCGTCTGTCTCCATGACGCTTATATTCCGCGCTGGGCTTGTTTTCCAAACAAAGTTTCAAGATGGCAGCACGCAGTAAACGGTGGTCAAGAGCAGAGACCATTTATTTAATTAATAGCTTGGAGGACCTGGAAATAATTAAAAGAACAGATGGCAGGAAACATAAAAATTTCAAAGTTGTAGCAGCTAAACGGCTAAGTTTGTTTTTCTTCCGGTAGACATAATTTCCGGTAGTTGTAACTTCCGGTAGATCCCCTATCTAATCAGAACCCTTCCCAACCCCCATACTTTAAGCGGAATTGGATAAAGCTGATCAAACGTGTTTTCCATGTAAACCTCAATTTGGAATTACTATTTCCATGTAGACAATAGTTTAATTCTGAATTATTTTTTTACCTAAACCAGTCAACTTTCGTCATGGCAGTGTGCCATGACGAAAGAGATATTTAAGTAATGTTTCTTTTTTAATGGAATCCCATCTAAGGTGGCTGACCTCACAAGGGGATAGATGTATGGGTGGGGCTGATCTGCACTTTGAGTTCATATTAGCAATCTGCAGATGCAATAATGTTTGCATAGGCAGAAAGTCAAAAATATTCAGAAAGCTCCTAGTATGTATAGTATGTATTATTTTTCCTTTTCCGTTCAAAAGTTAATGACGTATTTTGAATCAAATGAATGCTTAATCAGCCTTACAATGTGAGCTTGACTATCTGAAAACTAGGTATGCGACACTGCAACTGAATTATTTTGAGCAGTTAAGGTGCTCTAGCTGGGACTTAATGGTTTCCATTGCAACCGAAAGTCAAATATTGTATCCCGCTCTGGGAGAAAATGCACTGAAACATAGTGTGAGCTGTGCATAGACAACGATTACTGCGTTCTAGATGCTGTGAAGACGTTTTCTACAGCACCATGACTGTTTGGTGGAGGACCCCATCATTTCCCTGACCCACAAAGCTCTCTCTCACCTGGATACAGGCTTAACATTTTGTCACTATTTTTGATTACTTTATACAGACAAACATAATGTGTATACTGGTTGATTTCATCTACACCGTTACTCAAATACCACCAGAGCAGAGCAGCAGTAAAGTTTCAGGTAAATGGCTGCAGGAACCGACGGCTGGGGCTGGAGCTGGAGCTGAGACTTGAACCTGTCATGGTTTTTAGGTTTATGTGCCTGTTTTATCTTGAAAGCCTATGTCCTTGGGTTTTTTAGTTTTGTCTTGACTTGTCTTGTTCCCATCGGCCCTAATTGTTTGGACATGTGTCTTGTAAAGTCCTCTGTGTATATCTATCCACTGTCATGTTGTTGTTTTTTTGTCATGGTGAGTTCTGGTTTTGTTGTAATCCTAAAGACGCCTGAGGAGGACACTAAGAACGTTTTTTTTTAATCAATTATAT
Source organism: Cololabis saira (assembly GCF_033807715.1). Taxonomy (NCBI): domain Eukaryota; kingdom Metazoa; phylum Chordata; class Actinopteri; order Beloniformes; family Belonidae; genus Cololabis; species Cololabis saira. The sequence goes on along the minus strand of NC_084606.1, from coordinate 10,671,103 downwards.
ATATATATATATATATATATATATATATATATATATATATATATATATATATATATATATATATATAGTATCAATTTGTGACTCAGTGTTGGTGGTTGTTTGTAGATGGTGTGGTGCCCTTTTTGTTGTATGATGTTGTAAAACATATTTTTCCATTGAATTACAGCTTTTACTGCTAGGTGTGTGAGGAAGAGGGTGTTCTTTTGTCGCTGATAAGTGTTCTGGCAGATTCACAAATAGTTTCGGTTCAGAGAAAACTGAACACGAATCTAGCTCCTGTGCTGATTGTTTGTGTTGATAGTATCTCCGGATCAGTAAAGACATGCCATAAATTGAGACTGTGACCGGTTCAACTGATAAGAACAAGCAACCTGCTGTTTAAAAGTATAAGAGCACTACAGGTAGAGTGATCTCAACATTGTACCAGGGACCTCAAAAGAACAGGGGAACCTCTACACCAGTGGTCGGCAACTGGCGGCCCGCGGGCCAAAATTGGCATTGACATTGAAAATCTGATTTAAAAAAAAAGTTTTTTTTTCTTTTATTATTTACTATCACAAAAACGACAATATCATAGAGAAAGCCTTTATTTAGAAAAGATAAAATAAAATAAAAGTAGAATCTTCATGATTCCGGACGCACACAATTCTGTATAGTTCCCTGTCACCTGTAGCATAGGGGGCCTTAATTAGAGGTGCACACAAATATTCAGGAGTGACATAGGCACAGACTCCCGGCAAAACTCCTGAAGCTGTTGAAATGGTAAGACGTATTTGTTGTGGTTTAAACTGTGAAAAATACAACTGATAACTTACCTTGAGTTTTGCTGTTGGTGTTGCTGTTCTGTCTAAAAATACGTTGGAAAATCCGCCTCATTTGCATATCCTCTCACTCGCTTCAGGAGACACAGAGACACAGAGAGCTGCTGCTCCGTGTGCACGTACTGACTACTGTGCTACTGTTCATATCATGGGTTTTTCATGTGTTTAATGTCATTCTGTGTATTTTAAAGAAGGACTGCATTTGTTAGTAGCTTGGCAGAAAATAATATTATCACCAAGTTACTTATAAGCGGTTTCATAACGGAGCCACAGAGTAGCGCTAAAGCAGTAAAAACACACTAATAACAGTCTGTAGCAAATTCAAGTTAATTTATTTAAACTAATGACTTTCTTAAATTACTTTTTTGGACAAGATATAATAGTATAATAATACTAGTAGCCTATAGATAAGGGGAAAAAAGTTTTGTTTAGTGGAAAAAAAAACATGCTTCGCCTGATTGATGTGATGTTCTGGCCCACCATTCAGTTGCTCCGAAAAAATTTGGCCCGAGGCCAAACTTACTTGCCGACCCCTGCTCTACACTGTATATTAGAGACAGATGGATAAAAGAAAGTATAATATAAATAACTGAAGAGGAATGGTTTATCATCTGTGACAACCAGCGAACCACCAGCAGCTCCAGAATGTGGAAAGAATTCTGCTGGAAAAATATAACCAGGTTTTTTATCACAACTAAGACAAAAAAACAAATTTACAGCTGAACAACAAACATGCTGGAGAAGGTGTGGGGAGCTGAATGTAGGACATACGCACATTTTCTGGAAATGTGTTAGAATAAGAAAGTACTGGAATGATATATGGATGGAAATGAAAACTATACTGGGGTATGAACTACCAATGTCATGTAAGGTTTTGTATCTGTGTGCTTTCACGAGTGAAGATGTTATATTTGAAGACACTGTAGATATCTGGTTAAAATTCTGTTAGCTGCAGCAAAAAAGGCAGTTATTAGGAAGTGGTGCAAAGAGGAACCTCCCACTTTGTGGAACTGATTGGACATTATAGAGGAGATATTCAATATGGAGAAACTCACACACATACTGAGACTCCAGCAAGCTCAATTTAACACGAAATGGGACAAATGGACATCATATAAGGCTCACAACATTGACACCACTAGAGTCTGAATGAAACCGGAAAAGCACGGATGATGCATCATGTAAATGTGTATACCACTGACAGTGTCAATGTTCTTTGTGTGTATTCTTGTCTGCTAAAAATCAATAAAATTTGAGTAATAAAAAAAAAAAAAAAAAAATTAAGGAGTTGGTCCTTAAAGATGTTCAGGACCTCATGATCACACCCATAGTTAAAGTGAGAGGATCCGGTCAATAAAGCCTCATGACCAGGGCTGTGTTTTGTTCTTCTGTCATATGATTTGACAAGCCCACAAATACATTTCAGTTATTGTTTCTGCTCTCATAAAATGACTCTGAGGATATTAAACTGTCATGAAGGCTCACCTTTGTTCAGTGATGCCAAACATTCAGCAGGCGAGCTGCAGCATTTTGAACCGGGACAGGGAGGAACAGCTTATGCCTGCATACAATGCATTGCAATAATCTAGGCGGGATCAAACAAAGGCGTGTATAACTTTGTCAAAGTGTTATGGTTCAAGGGGTCTTAAATCTACATATGAGTCACAGGCAGCAAAAAAAAACTAGGACCTCAGTTTTATTTTCATTAAAATTGAAAATTTTTAAAGCCACCCAGGCTTTAATGTCCTCCAGACAGTAGTAAACTTTTAAAAGAGTGGGAGCCATGTTTTAATGGCATGTAAATGTGCATGTCATCAGCATAACAGTGAAAGGAGCTGTACATGCTCCTAGGGTCCCCCAAAAGAAACAAAAACCTAAAACCACACATAGCCTGTGTGGGACCGTCCCAGGGGGAGCATGTACAGGGAAAAGAGTATACAGTAGGTCCCAGAATAGACCCTTCAGTAATGCCAAATGGGATAGGAGCAGAGGGGGATATCGATCCCTCCAGGCAGACAAAAAAACTTCTGTCTGTTAGGTAGGATGAGGATCTAATCAATTTCAGAGCATTGTCTCTGATGCCAGCACAGTGTAGATGGGAGATTAATATGCCGTGATCTACAGTGACTACGTTTACATGCAGTCAAAATTCAGGTTATTGCTAATATTCCGGTTACTGAAATATTTGGAATATTCCGTTTACATGGTAATTAATCATTTGGAATATCTGGATCAAACCAGCGACGCGCGGAGAACATCATGACGCAATTCCTGTCATTTCCGCTTCTTCTTCCTGTATCCAAATTCAAGACAAATGCTGCTTCGCGCAACTTTTCGCTCACCTTCTTTTAAATCTCGCTATCCCAGTACTTTCTACCATCTACAAATGCCAAAATGTTCATATCCTTCATTACATTTATGAAGTGATTAGTCTCCTCCTCACACCAAAAGTGTGGCATGGTCTTGCGTTTCGCCGTGTTTTATAAGAACTTCCGTGACCAAGATTCCTTGCAAACAGAGTATGCGCAGAAAACAAATTCATGTTCCTTTTGATGGGGATCTAAATCTAAATTGCCCGTAGGTGTGAGTGTGTCTGGTTGTTTGTGTGTATGTGGCCCTGCGATAGACTGGCGACCTGTCCAGGATGTATCTGCCTCTCGCCCGTGATGTGCTGGGATAGGCTCCAGCAGACCCCCGTGACCCTGCAAAGGGCAAAGCTGGTATAGAAAATGGATGGATGGATGGAACAATTACATGGCTAATTTGCATCATGATTTTCTTTTGGATAATGGCGTGTCCTTTTTGACTGAAGCGTTACAAAGTAGTTTGTATTCAGTGAAGAAGGGTTATTGTTAAATGTTTAGTCCCACTCAACTACCATAGGTGATTCTGCTCACCAAAGTAAATAGTGATCTATGACCCTCTTGAACTCTTTTATATTTGCTTTAGCATTTGTCAACGTTTAAAAAAGGCAAATATCTGCGAAAGGCAGAAATGTATTATTGCATCATAGTTGGATACAGAGGTTAGTGCAACTATTGTATTAAAGGGGACCTATTATGGCATATAATACCTATTTTAAACAGGCCTTGAATGTCTTAAAAACAAGCTTTTGATTGATTGAAAATAAGAAGAGAAAAAAGGAACACAACTTGACAAAAGAAGAAACAGAGGCATTGAAATGGCTGTCAACTAATGAAAACATCATAATAAAAAGAGCTGACAAAGGAGGAGCTGTGGTCGTGTGGGGTAGAAACCAGTACATCGCAGAGGCCATGAGACAGCTGGATAATCGTGAGTACTATGAACCTTTACGGTCTAACCCAATAGAACAAATGAAGACTGAACTTATGGAAATACTTTCACATGCTAAAAAAGAGATGTGGATTTCACAAAAAGAATATGATTTTTTATTTTGTAATAGCCCCAGAATTCCCTCGTTCTATATGCTTCCCAAAGTGCATAAGAACCTAGAGAATCCACCAGGAAGACCTATAATCAGTGGGAATGAGTAAGTTACAGAACCAGCTTCTCAATTTGTTGATTTCTTTATTAAACCATATGTTTCAGAACTTCCTTCTTTTATTCAAGATAGTACTCATGTATTGAATAAGATCAAAGACATTAAGAACATTGGATCTTCCCTTCTGGTTACCATGGATGTGGAGGCTCTTTATACTAACATTGATCATACAGAAGGACTAGATGCCTTATCACATTATTTAGAAGAGAGGCATCCAGAACAGATGCCCCCTGCTGCCTTTATCCTGCAACTGGCTGAATGGACTTTACATAACAATGTGTTTCTATTCCAGAATCAATTTTTTAAACAAAGAAAAGGTACAGCAATGGGAGCCTGTTTTGCACCGAATTATTCAAATCTGTTTATGGGAGTATGGGAAGAAACGTTTGTTTACTCTGGCCGTAATGTTTTTTTGGATAAAATCATTTGATGGGGAAGATATATTGATGATATCATCAACTTCTTTCATTTCATTCATATTTAAATAACACTAACAGAAATTTAAAACTTAGTCTTGATTTCTCCCCATCCGAAATACATTTCTTAGACCTAAAAATCTTTAAAGATGGCAATGGAGATTTACATACCTCCATCTTTAGAAAACCAACTGACCGCAACACAATTCTTCGAGCAGATAGTTTTCATCCTGCTTGTTTAACAGATAATATTCCTTTTGGTCAGTTCCAGAGACTAAAGCGTATATGTGATTCAGAAGAAGATTATGAAAAAAATGCTCTAGATATGACCCAGAGATTTCAGGCAAGAGGATATCAACATAAAACTATATCCAGAGCTTACAACAAAGCAAAATGTCTCCCTAGAGAACAACTGTTAGCCCCTAAACAGAAAGAACAACAGAATTCTGATCAGGTATATTTTGTGACACAATACAGTGATCATGCAAATGCAATTAAACAAATTGTCAAAAGCAATTGGGACATTTTGAAAAGTGATAGTCTTCTTAGAGAAGCTCTTCCAGATTCTCCGACTATTAGCTTCAGAAGAGCTCCTACTCTGAAAAACAAACTTGTTAAGAGTCATCTCCCTCCTGTATCACAGAAAACCTGGCTTTCAACCTTAAAAGGTAATCACAGGTGTGGACATTGCAATCACTGTAACAATATGATAAATGCCAATTATTTTATTGAATGAATGAATGAATTAATCTTTATTTCGGCTTGTACAGAACAAGATAAAAAGGAAGAGAAAAAAAAAATCAACATTTCTTTTGCCGAAAAGGTGTAGGCTGAAGCCGTAGCTTATAGTGCCTACCCTTTATTCTTTTGATCAGCAAAAATATGAGACATTAGCTTTTACTCAGTGAAAACAAACAATACATAAAGAAGAAAAAAAATAAATAAATAAGTAAGACAAAATATAAAATTGACATTTCACATCCTAGAATGTTTTTTTACTTTATAATTATAGTGTTTTATATTTATTTACAATATTTTCTTTAAACAATTTCTTAAACTTGACGATAGAGCGACACATTTTTAGGTTGTTATTACAACTATTCCAAATTTCTTTTGCCTTAACTGATGTACATTTCTTTTTAATATTTGTTCTTGCTGTCGTCATCTCAAACATGAGTTTCCCCCTCAGATCATAGCGGGTTTCTCTTATCTGGAACAGGTCCTGAATGCAGTTTGGAAGCAGTTTCTGCTGGGCTTTAAAGGCAAATAAAACAGTTTTCTGCTCTACTATATCATGGAATTTTAAGATATTATATTTAATAAAAAGATTATTTGTTGGTTCATAATAGTCGGTTTTATTAATTATCCTTAACGCTCTTTTCTGTAATAGAAAAATAGGGTTTGTATTTGTTTTATAGGTGTTACCCCATATCTCCACACAATAAGTCATGTATGGAACTATGAGTGAGTTATACATTAAAAACTGTGCTCTTTGACAGAAAAAATTATTTGTTTTATTTACTATTGCTAGGGTTTTAGACATTCTTGATTTTACACTATTTATGTGTGATTTCCAGCTAAGTTTATCATCAATTATTACCCCCAGGAACTTATTTTCATATACTCTTTCTATTTCCATACCACTAATTTTAATTGTTATATGATTATTTTTTTTTCTAGTGCCAAAAATTATGAACTTAGTTTTAGTTAGGTTTAATGATAACTTATTGATATCAAACCATGCCTTCACATTTTTCAGTTCTCCTTCCAACACATTCAGCAGCTGTTCCAAATTCTTCCCTGAACAATAAAGGTTTGTATCATCAGCAAACAAGACATAATTTATTATTTTAGACACTTTACAAATATCATTTATATATAATATGAACAATTTAGGACCTAGCACTGAACCTTGTGGGACACCGAAGGTGACTCTTTCTAGTTCTGATTTATCATTATTTAACTCAACATATTGAAATCTGTCAGCAAGATAACTCTCTATCCATGAATTGGCAATCCCTCTGACACCATATCTCTCTAATTTATTTAATAAAAGTTTATGATCTATGGTGTCAAATGCTTTCTTCAGGTCAATAAACACCCCCACTGTATATTCCCCTTTCTCAATAGCAGTTGAAATTTCCTCTACTAGTTTCATCACAGCCATTGAGGTGGACCTATTACCTCTGAACCCATATTGATTATTGCTCAGCAGATTGTGTTTTTCTATGAATTTATCGAGTCTATTAACAAACAATTTTTCTATTATTTTTGAGAATTGAGATAATAACGAAATTGGTCTGTAATTATTAAAAAGGTGTCTATCTCCGTTTTTGAAGATGGGTATTACTTTGGCGGTTTTCATTTTATTAGGGAAGATTCCAGTTTGAAATGATAGATTACATATATAGGTCAGTGGTTTTACTATGTTTACTATAATATTTTTAACTAAAGACATATCTATATCTGTCCAATCAGCAGACCTTTTATCTTTGAATTTATGCACAATATCAAGTATTATATTGTGCATAAATTCAACATCAATGTTATTGATGTGACATCTGGTCATACATTTGACATAAATACATTTATTAATTGCAATACCTCTTATGTTGTTTACAGACTTGAGTGCCCTTGTGGATGCTTCTACATTGGGAGAACAAAGCGTAAATTGAAGGCAAGATTGGCAGAACATAAGCATGCCATTAGAACTGGTAATCCACAGTACCCCATGGCTGTCCATTACAAAGATGTAAGTCACGGTAGTTGTGACTCCTTAAAAATATCCGGCATAGAACATATTGAAGACTCTATCAGGGGAGGAGATAGACTCAAAAGACTCCTGCAAAGAGAGTCATTCTGGATATACACATTAAAGGCCACTTATTATCCAGGGTTGAATGGAGAACTTGACTTTTCTCCTTTTCTGTGAGTGTATTTTGTATTCTTTGACTATTAGTGTATTCTGTTGTCCTTTAAGATTGACTCTGACTTCCTTCCTTAGTTTCTTTTTAGGCTCAATACTTATTTTGTATGCATTTTTGATTTATTGAATTGACTATAGGCAATGTTTAAATGTGCAATGTTGATTTATTGACTGTGATTTTGTTTTTTTGTTTTTTTCTTTCAGTACAGAGTCTCTCACCCTCTGCTTGTCATTGGCAGGTCTTGCTGTTCAGGTCATGTGACCTCCTACCTGCTCACACTAAGCAGCTGTTTGAAATTACCTATTTAATTGTGAATTGAGCTGTCTGACAAACATTTCACTTTTGTCCTGACGAAGGCCAGTTTGGCTGAAACGCGTAGACACGCTTTTAAGAGATAAGCCATGCAACAATAAAGGCATTTTATTAACCTTACCCTCATGAGGGCCTCAGTTCTCTGTCTACAACAATTTATGGATCTCCCCGACTGAAGAGCACATGAGGGATACTATTTTTGCAAATACCCAAGCAGCACTCCATGCACCGCGTTCCTGTCTGAAGCTTTTGATTGTTTTTGCTAAATAAATTAGAAATTCATCCTCTGAGCCATGTCTTTATCTTCCCATTCTCTAACCTCATTATCTATGCAGGATTCTGAGTGGGCGGGGCTATGATAATGAGGCTCTGTGCTGATTGGCTGCCTGAATGACGCATTACACCGCTAGAAAAAAATGGCGGAAGCTCCGGCCAGCGGAGTTAGTTGTGGCCCTGGTTTCACACATCGGAGGCCGACCTATGTAAATCGCATTTTCGTTACGTAACGAAAGGGAGCAGAATCTGAACGGCTCGTAGAAGCCACATCAGACTGGACGGCTCATCCGGGCGGCTGTACAGACACTGCAGAATTTGGTTGCTTTCCTCCTTCTCTGAGTTGGCAGGCTGAGGGGAGACCACTTTATATATGTTAAAGCAAGAGAAAACGTGTTTTTCATAATAGGTCCCCTTTAACTATTACACAAATACTGCAGTAGAGCATCTCTAACGTCTCTGCCTTCCTCCTCTACAACTCAAGGCACTGCCACCATGGGCTGAAGTGGTGTGGCTGCAGGTACATCCCATAATGTTTCATACGTCTCTCCATGGCTTTCACACAGATTACGCAGAGCACAGAGAGTCATCACCATTGATTTCACCATTCGGACATCAGTCATTTCTTTTCAGAAGGCAACGCAACCTTCCTCTCTACCTGCCCAATGCATTCTCCACAACCACTCATTCCCGGCTGGCTTTTTTCTGCTGTCAGTCGTCCACTGTCATGTAATGGTTTCAAGACCCAGTTCTGCAAGGAATGAGCAGAGTCTCCAAGAACATAGTAGCCAGCAGTCACCGTACCAATATTCCTGATGTGAGCTGGGAACAGGTTTCTCCAGCTGGCTAACTTCCACAGTTGGGACGATCTGAGACCCCCAGCATCATGCAAGGTTCCTGGCAGTCCAGGAAACACATTCCACAACAACCCCTTTAAAAATTATGGAGTGCCTGCCTTCACGGTTAGAATAACCAGTGTGACAATTCGGTGGTGCTATTATGGGTACGTGGGAGCACACTGCGGTATGTTGTCCAGAGCTCTGCAGCCTTCTTTGGCTTTAAAACTTGCAAGTGAGAACGAGTCAAAGACACAACATCGCCTTAATGTACTCCACTGTTGCTGTTGTGACCAGAGTTTTCACATTAAAAAGACAGCACTGCAGTTTCAGGCTGTCTTGCCATGAAGGCCCCACCCACACTGAGGCGGCTACTAAACTGTAGTGGAAAACGACTGAGACCGAGGTGAGTGGAGTCGAGGTGAGCGGAGAGGAGTAGGAAAAGCGCCAATAGAGAACCGAAGACTGACCGTCCTTTTGGTGTCCATCTTTGAACCTTTTAACGATATGTAGCTGGTTTAAAATCTAAAATGAGCAGATAGGTTTCATGAAATGTAACTCTCAGCATTTTATTTATGTTCTATATTCTCTTTTTAGCGGGCAGCACGGTGGCTTGGTAGTTAGCACTGTTGCCTCACAGCAAGAAGGTTCCCGCTTTGATTCCCTGGCCCGGTGGGGGTCTTTCTGTGTGGAGTTTGCATGTTCTCCCCGTGCTTGCGTGGGTTCCCTCTGGGTACTCTGGCTTCCTCCCACAGTCCAAAAACATGCGTGGAAGGTTAATTGATGATTCTAAATTGCCCGTAGGTGTGAGTGTGAGCAGGTCTGGTTGTTTGTATGTATGTGGCCCTGCGATGGACTGGCGACCTGTCCAGGGTGTAACCCCTGCCTCTCGCCTGAAGATTAGCTGGGAGAGGCTCCAGCAAACCCCCGTGACCCTGCAAAGGATATAGTGGGTATAGATAATGGATGGATGGATGGATGGATTCTCTTTTTATTCAAAAAGTTGTCACTTCCTGTCAGTCCCAGCAATGTCGCCACCTTAAAGCTCCCAGCGCCCGGTGGTCAGCTGACAAAGTGCATGTTTTTTTGAGCTGTGCGAAAAAAGCCTTCATCCTGGGAGTTGGAGTGTTGGTGCGCGACTTCACCTGCTGAGCAGACGGAGGTCTTCTGGAGCGCGGCGCTGCACCCGAGGACCTTTCCTTGCCCCTGAAGTGGCCTCAGCCATCTTTTACGACATGGTGCACCTCATCTCAGCTGGTGACAGGAGGAGATGGGGCAAACCGATTCTACGGTTCTGGACCCTGTGGACAAGGTGGGAGAGGAGGGTGTCATTCAGAACGCCTGCAGAGTCTCCTTATTTAACCCCAAACATGCTGCAACTAAATCATAGCTGCAACATAAAAAAAAAACTCAAAATTCTCAAGAACTTGAGTAAAACTCCTACACTGTTTTTTTTTTCTGGCCCAATGCCAAAGTGGTAAAACCTGTGAATTCAGGTGGAACGGGAGAATAAAATGCTGTAGACACAGATAAGGAAAAGTGCAGTCATCTTCCGTCCACTTCAAATGCTTTTATTGTCCTGTGTGCTCTTATCGCTGGCATTCCTGATATCTCTGAGATTGCGCTCCACCCACGCCGGGAGGAAACAAGGTGAACTCACTTCAGTCAGAACCATAGAGCCAACGAGGCATCCCGTGACCGGTATCTGAAAGTAGCGACAATTTACTAGTTTTGTGCTTTTTCCTTGGAAAACACCACGACCCAGAATTATGTTCTGAGAATGGCAGTTTCTCCACATTTCTTGATCACTGCGTTATTCATCAGCTCCACTCACGGTAAGAGTCACATATTTATGTTGCCGCCGACCGTGCGTAATGTTTTCATGAATATCTTCTGATCACCTGGTTAATTAAGAAAGCTTTGCTGAAGAATCAAAGACCGGAGAAAACGTTAGCCGTTTGGATTTTGGGTTTTCCGGTCAAAAAATTGTGGTTATGCATCGGAGTTGGTTTGGACATAAAAAGTTCCGATCTTGACCTAAAATGATCTCTGCAGGCTTCACTTTGACAAATGTCAGAGTTGGAGATGGTGGAGATGTGGAGATGTGGAGATGTGGAGCACATTCAATTCAATTCAATTAATTTCAATTTTATTTATATAACATCTATTACAACAGAAGTTGTCTCTACAAGCTTTCCAGACACCAGAACTTGACCCCCGAGCAATATTTACATAAACAAAACATAAACAATGGAAGGTAAAAACTCCTCTAGTGGGAGAAAAACCTTAAGCCAAACAGTGGCAGGTAAAAACTAGTTCACGAGTTCTTTGGTTAACATTAACATTTGTGATGTTTGAGATGATTTATTAACAGATTTTTTCAGGTTCAGCGTAGATAATAAAAGCAGGTGATTGTTTGAACCCACTAACATAAACCCAAGTCGGTCTCAGGTTCAGACAGATTCAGAACAGGTTCAGACCTCATTCATGAAATCTTCATAAATCTATGAGCGTATTTGCACGTAAAGTCTTTTTTTCCCATGGTAATGCATTAATCAAACATTTAGCAACTTCAACCCATAAACATATAACAAAAAAACATTCTGTTCTAAGAAGAAAAGGAGTAGGAAGAGGAACAAATTCTTATGATCTTTTCACAAAACAAAACGTCCGTGCTTGAGGGGGTTTGAGTGTGGTTCTTGCAAAAGGGTACAGTATTTGAAATAATGTTTTCTTCTAGCTGTCTGACTGTAAAAAGGATTTGCAAGGTATAAAACTAACAATGTCTTTCAGCTTTAATGGTCCTGACTTCAGAGAAATCTTATAGTAGCTCTCTTGGAACAGACCTATGCATTATTCGCATGGCCCTCTTATGTATGATAAATAAAGGCATTAAATTAGTAGTATATGTATTTCCTCATTCCTCCAAACAATACATAAAATACGGCAAAATGAAAGAGCAATAAAGTATTCTCATTGCTCTATAATTCAGCACATTCTTAACTTTGTTCAAAACCATATGAATTTCTCGTCGATGAGCATTCCTAAAAACCTACATTCAGACACCCTCTCAATACTAATTCTATCTAGACTCAGGTTAATGTGTTCAGGACATTTTTGATTCGTAAACAACATAAACTTTGTTTTACTTAAATTAATGGAGAGTTCATTTTTGTCAAACCATTTTTTTTAAATGAGTATGTTATACAGTTGCTTCATTGTCCCATTCATCACTTATTGTGTGGAAATCTGGGGAAATACATACAAAAAGAGCCATTAGAGTTATAAACAAAGCTGATTATCGAGAACCAACAAATGTGCTTAAATTCAGAGATTTAGTGGACCTTAAAACAGCGCAATTTATGTTTAAAATCAACAATAAAACACTTCCTGACAGTATTCAGAAGCTCTTCCAAAGCAGAGTTAGCCAATATGAACTAAGGGGAAAATGAATGTTCAGGAAAACAAAGGCAAGAAACAACAATCTCGGTGACAGGAGTTCATCGGTGGAACAGCTTAGATACAGAAATGAGAATGTGTAGCAGGCACCTCTCAATACAAAATGATTAATACATATAAAACAAAGTTATAATACACATAGGCATGTACCTATGGACATGTGTATGTATATGTGTGTGTGTATGTAAATATATATATATATATATATATATATATATATATATATATATATATATATATATATATATATATATATATATATATATATATATATATATATATATATATATGTACACAATGTATGTGTGTAAGTATGTATGTATGTATATGTGTAGGTATGTGTATGTGTATGTGTATGTATTTGTATGTGCTTATATATATACTGTATGGAATGATATTTAGTAATGACATGTGGAATATGCTGTATTTTTGTGTACAGTTATTTTGTTTATACTCGGGCAACTTCTCATATCGATTTATTTATGTATTTTGTTTCATTCTCTAAATCCTAAATGCACTTGTTTATAGAAATTAACTTTTCTTTTTGTGAAAAGGGTAGGCGTCATAAGTTTAGGCTTCAGTCTACACCTTTTGGTCCTTGGTTTTTAGTTAAAATTGTATATACAGGGCTGTCTCAGAAAATTAAAATATTGTGATTTCCAGTAATGCAATTACAAAAACAAAAATGTCATACATTCTGGATTCATTACAAATCAACTGAAATATTGCAAGCCTTTTATTATTTTAATATTGCTGATCATGGCTTACAGCTTAGGAAAACTCAAATATCCTATCTCAAAAAATTTGAATATTCTGGGAATCTTAATCTTAAACTGTAAGCCATAATCAGCAATATTAAAATAATAAAAGGCTTGCAATATTTCAGTTGATTTGTAATGAATCCAGAATGTATGACATTTTTTTTTTTCAATCGCATTACAGAAAATAAAGAACTTTATCACAATATTCTAATTTTCTGAGACAGTCCTGTATATATATGTACCAAAAAAAATGTTTTCTTTGTATTACACTGATGATTTACACCTGTACTTTGGGTTATTTGTGTTGTGGAAATTGAAAGGACCAATAAAGTAAACTAAACTAAACTAAACTAAAGTAGCCCTTAAGTAGCCCTGTTTCTTGCTCTATAGTTTTCAAGTTCTTCCCAGACACAAAAAAATTGTTTCATCTGCAAAGAGAACAAAACTTTGATTCATCAAAGAGGTTGTTATTATATAAAATCATTTCACCTAAAGGGGAGCGAAGCGACTATTTCATTTGGCTCCATTAGTGGATGGCGGGTACCAGTACGGACTTTTGTTGTTTTGAATTTTACTGTAAAATCAAACCTCCAATCCATTAGTGGGGTGTTGATGGAGTGTCGGACCAAACCGCAGGTTGGAGATGATTCCACCCAGGTCTTCCCAGAGTTCAGGGCTGCACGACTGCTAGCGGAGAAAGCCTCGTTTTAGTCTTTTGCATTAAGATTTGGGTGTATCTCACCGCGAGATGGCTTACAGTACATAAGCAAATCACATTCAGTATCTAACATACAAAGGTTAACACGTGCCAGCTCACATCGAGTCTCCGCAGCTCCACCCGGCTGGGTGTCGAGCCCTGACTCCAGAGCAGGACAGAAGACTTGCTGGCTTTTAATAAAACAGACAAACAAAAAGGTTTCACAGTTATAGAACCATTGTGGAGCAAAAAGAGCGAGCTCACTAGTCACTAGGTTTTTTCACAAGGCAAGGCAAGTTTATTTGTATAGCACAATTCAACACAAGGTAATTCAAAGTGCTTTACATCAACATTAAAAGTGGCAAGACACAATTAAACAGTAAATAACAAATAAAATGAAATAGAATGATAAGAAAAGAGGTCAAATAATAATCATAAGTATTTAAGAGTACGCTTAAATAACAAATAAAATGAACTATTGTTTGATTATATACTGTTTATATTTTGTAATTATATATTTTTTACTTTTTTACCCTTTCCCTGCATGTGTATGTTAAGTGTACTGCTGCTGCACAAAGTGAATTTCCCCATTGAGGGAGAAATAAAAAAAAAAATCTAATCTAAAATTATAAGAGATAAAATAATAAAAAGCACAAGTTGTTAAAAGTAAGCGCAGTAGAATACAGTAGGTGAGTATTTAATTTAAGAGTACGCTTCAGTACACAGTAATGTTTTTAGCCCTAATTTTTTTTTATAAAGTATATTTATTGATTTCAAAGGGTCAGACAATCGTGAATTAAATGACATTACGGAAATATGCACCCTCTTTTAGCCCTGATTTAAAGGAGCTGACAGTTTGAGAGACCTCAGGTCTACAGGAAGTTTGTTCCACCGGTGAGGAGCAGAATAACTGAACTGCCTCACCTTGCTTGGTTCTGGTTCTGGAACCACAACAAACCAGATCCAGAAGAACCTCAGGGGTCTGGGAGCTTCATAGGAACTAACAGATCAACCATGTATTTTGGTCCAAGACCATTCAGGTCTTTGTAGACCAGCAGTAAGATTTTAAACTCTATCCTTTGACTCACTGGAAGCCAGTGTATTGATTTCATGACCGGTGTAATGTGGTCCAGTTTCCTGGTGTTTGTAAGGACTCTGGCGGCAGCGTTCTGGACAGGTCTCTTAATGAAACAGGAAAGATTTCAAACGTGCAGGACGGCAGCCCTCAACCACCTCAGCCACCAAAAGTTAGCTCATTTAGTTTGGGGTTAGCTCATGCTCAGCGATGATTCTAACCTCACGATTCACTTTAATGGATGCACATCAGATATGTCCATACATCCTCACTTTGGATGCCTGGCAGAACCTTTAACAACACAATTAGCCATAATACCTTTTAAATGAGACTGATAAGAATCTGTTCTGTCTTTATTCAGAGCTCAGATGTCAAGCTCAACTATAAAACTTGGGTCAAGGTGGTAATGTGATGAGATCGATTCCCCCGTCACGCAAAGAACACACCCTTACCAATGCATAAATCTGTGGTTTGGTTATTGAAGTCTGTGAAAATAACCTTTGTTCAGGTGTCTGTAAAGACCTTTTGTTCTGCTCCAAAGTTGGACATTTTAACATGGAGGTCAGTTGAGATGACCTCACTGTTGGATCCAGACCTTAGTGGTCTGTAGAGAAACTGCAGGTCTGGATCCAGACCCTGGTGGTTGATAAAGGAACTGCATGTTTTAGAACTTCCTGGATCTCTTCAGTTCAGCTATCAAATGTAGTCTTTGTACCACTCAGTCAACTACTGTTGCCACCGGTCCCATAAAATATGGGATCGTCCTTTAATTGACTATTAAATGTTGAGTCTGACATTGCGATTTTTGTTCTGTATTTTTATGAACGTCCAAATACACATGTTTATTACACCAATATAATCACTAATCTAAAAATGATCTTAATAAAACACAGGAAAGACTAAAAGTCGGCTGCATATATGAAAGAAAACCATCATACTAATAATTAGATGCTTTTATCAAAAAACATGGGGTTTAGCACCAAAAATGCTTGCCTCTGTTAAAGAATAAGGAGCAATGGTTATTTTATGGGAATTGGCGCATATTCAATGAGATACGCCTAATTTGCATAGTTACACATACAATTTCAAAAAACTTCCAATGCAATTTTTTTTTGTCTTCATGTAAGTAATTAACTGGGGAAGTTTCATGATGATATCTGTTTGTTAAAAATTTTACCCTATTCACGTGGGATTTCTTGGCCACCTTGGTCGCCATCTTGAAAAATACACCTTTCTGGTGGTCAGATTTTGGTAGACTTTTAGGATGTCATTAAGTACACGTAGTACTACAATAATCCACTGAAAAACCTTTTGTTAGAATTTTTTTGGGGTATGATGGTTTTTTTTCATTTATGACTTGACCCCAAAAAAATTCTAACAAAAGGTTTTTCAGTGGATTATTGTAGTACTAGGTGTACTTAATGACATCCTAAAAGTCTACCAAAATCTGACCACCAGAAAGGTGTATTTTTCCAGATGGTCGACCAAGGTGGCCAAGAAATCCCAGGTGAATAGGGTAAAATTTTTAACAAACAGATATCATCATGAAACTTCCCCAGTTAATTACTTACATGAAGACAAAAAAAAATTGCATTGGAAGTTTTTTGAAATTGTATGTGTAACTATGCAAATTAGGCATATCTCATTGAATATGCGCCAATTCGCATAAAGGAACATATATCTTAACATTGGATAAAGCTAGGTTAAAAATTATTGTTTGACCTTATTCACCTATCAGATACAAATTTACACAGGAGATTTTGGAAAACTCTTATCACTCTGCAGTAGGGTTGCCACCTTTCAGAAATAGAAATAAGGGACGCCCTGATTTCAGCAGCGCAGGAGCCAAAAAAAAAGCCCCAAAACTTCTAAACTGAATAAAAATGTGTTTATTTTATATGAAAAAACTAAATGCTTTGATTTAAAGTTTAAAGTGCTTTATAGCATTGAACTTGCATGACTGTAGAGACAGCCAACCATACTAGCAACTGAAATATCCTCCTATGCTATGTATGTCCACATCAGCCCAGATGTATAATATAGCCTACAGGTGAAAAATATGGTGTAAAAGTTAATTTATTTCAATAATTCAACTAGAATATGGTGTAAAAGTTAATTTATTTCAATAATTCAACTAGAATATGGTGTAAAAGTTAATTTATTTCAATAATTCAACTAGAATATGGTGTAAAAGTTAATTTGTTTCAATAATTCAACTAGAATATGGTGTAAAAGTTAATTTATTTCAATAATTCAACTAGAATATGGTGTAAAGGTTAATTTATTTCAATAATTCAACTAGAATATGGTGTAAAAGTTCATTTGTTTCAATAATTCAACGAGAATATGGTGTAAAAGTTAATGAAAATACGGTACAAATCGTGTCCCGTATTAGTTCAATACGGGACGCAACATTTTTTTCTCAAATAAAGGACAATTCCGTATTTTACGGGACGGGTGGCAACCCTACTCTGCAGGCGGAGCGGAGCAGAGTGCCTGCGGAGGCTCACGTCCTGTTTAACCAAGGAGACTGCCTCCGCGCACGGTGCTTCCGCTCTGCTTCGGCGTCCGGTGGGTTTACGCTGTTAGAGGTAAAAACTCATTTTGAGAAAATGGCCAATAAAGATAACGATTGTGAATTCTTATATTAGTAATATACAAAAATATACAGACGCAAGTATATATGTAACGATTCACTCGGGTCATGATTCGATTCGATTCACGATTTTTAGCCCACGATTACGATTTTTCATGATTCTTTAAACAAAATTATTAAATTAAAAGAATCCACTGTACTGTATTTTCTCACCTCCTCACTGTTACAGCAATACTGATCGTCGCTGTGTTGCAGTGTTATCAATGCATCAGGTGATGCAAACCTGTGTTGACATAGTCAAAACTGCAGTCAAAGCATCAGAACATCAGACCACAACCTTAATAGGAGAGGATACAGACTTGCTTATTCTTCTGCTCTACTATGCTGAGACAAACAATAGAGACCTCTATTTTCATTCAGATAAGTCCAAAGCTAGTAAAGTGTACAACATCAAAAAGATGAAACAAGTCCTGGATAGTGAGTTGTGTTCCCAGTTGCTCTTTATTCATGCTTTCACAGGATGTGATATAGTGGGGCAGCTTAGCTAGAAATTCCCTAACCATTGTGCATTTTGTGATAAAAGCATCAAATTTGGTACACTTGTAGCCAAAAGCATAATGAAAAAAATTTGATATGGAGCCATCATGGATTTTCATTATGGCGCCCATTTTTCAAGATGGCCGCCGGTGACCACTGTTTTAGATACAATTTCATATAAACAATGGATAACATGTGATAGAAACATCAAATTTGGTACAGTTATGGCCAAAAACATGAAGAACAAAATAAAGATATGCAGCCATCATGAATTTTCAATATGGCTGCTATTTTTCAAAATGGCCGCCATTGACAACTGTTTTTAGGTCAATTTTCATCTTAAAAATTGACATAATGCGATATTGAGGCTTTAAATTGAATTTATCTACTATGCATAGCACTTGGGAACTATCGTTAAGATAATACATTTTTCAAGAAGGCGGCCAAGATGGCAGCCAACTACCTGTTGCAATATAGCTGCATATACTCGTCTGATTTGAGTTATCTTTGAGTCGATTCACTTTTTTTGGGGGGTGAAGTTCAAATTATGAACTTCACTATTCCTCAGAAGCTACAATTCAATACTCAAAATATGTCATGAGAATATATTTTTTCAAGATGGCGGCCATGCCAGTAGCCTATCAAAATTGTAGTTGCATTACAATTGCATTTATCAGATTTGGATATCTGTTAGAGTTAGGGTTAGAGTTCGGGGATTGTGTGTAGAGTTGTGTCCATTCACATTTCTATGAAATAAAATTGCACAAAATAGTTGGCTGTGGGCCTCACTGACAACCCCTCAGCACTGCTGTGTTGGATGGTAGCAGGACCAGAAGTTTCCCGAACCATACAGGAGTTTGAGACTAGCTCCAAGAAACCAGGAAGACCAGATGACACACGTCACCATGATCAAACAACAAGTGTCCAAGTTGCATTCATCAAGGATGTACGCTCTCTGGTCAGCGCAGTGGAACACCTTGGAAACCCCTTTGAAGAGGAAAGCAAGGACCTCATTGCAAAAGAAATTGCTGGGCCTTCAGCTGGTGAGACAGTCAGCAAGGTGAAGCAGACAAGACAGCACCAGTTTGAAGCTTTTACTAGAGAGTGTCTTGTGAAAAGAACAAAGCCAATAGATGATCCCATACCAAGGAATAAGCTGATGGTGTTTGGGACTTCACCTGTGAGGAGAGTATCAAAAGACAAGCAGAAATTGGTCTCTCTCAAACAAGACATGCAGCTCTTTTCAAGGCTCTTCATTGCTTACCAGACCAGAGATGGAAACCTTCATGAGTTCTTCAGACACGAGAACCAGCCATGTCCCCCAGCGCTATATAAAGGGGGAGGCATTCGCTTCGGAATGAAGAGTGATCTTCTTTCATGCCTGGAAGCTGTTCATAGTGCATATTCTGATGGCCCCAAGGTTACCTGCCCTATTGCAGATGGGGCAGCCATTATCCAGATGCTCAAATCAAAGTCTGTACAGACCTTCAATGAGTACACCCAAGAGATCTTCATTCCATATCTCAACAGAAAACTTGGACATGTGACCAGGCTTGATTTAGTGTGGGACCGCTACTTGTAGTCCTTGAAAGCTGCTACAAGAGCAAAGCGTGGAGAAGGGGTGCAGAGACGTGTGGTAGACTCTGCACCCATTCCCAGGAACTGGCAAAGCGTTCTCAGAGTTGACAACAATAAGACTTACTCTCTGATGCTCTGCTCAGGGAGTTTGTGCTGGACAACAAACAGCTTGTTGTCACAAATGATGTAGATGTCCTCAGCAAGCCACCACTTCAGGATCTTTCTTCAATTGCTCCATGTACACATGAGGAAGCTGATAGTTGCATGTTATTACATGTGGCCAACGCAGCAAGAAATGGCCATCAGAAAATCATGATACAAACTGTTGATACTGATGTTGTAGTGCTGGCTGTCGCAGTTGCTCAGGGTCTCCAGCCAGAAGATGAGCTTTGGCTGGCATTTGGAACTGGAAAGGGTTTTCGATACCTTGCAGCCCATGAAATAGCAGAAGGGCTGGAACCTGAAAAGGCACGTGCACTTCCAGTGTTCCATGCATTGACGGGCTGTGACACTGTATCCAGCTTTGCTGGCCATGGGAAGAATACTGCATGGGCTGTATGGACTGTCTTTCCAGAGCTTACACATGCCCTGTTAAAACTATCTTCTGCCCCAGATGACATACCACAGGAGGTAATGGCTACGATCGAGAGGTTTGTTATACTGCTCTATGACCGAACCAGCCCATGCACAGAAATAGACACGGCAAGGAGGAAGTTATTTGTGAAGACGCACAATGTGCTGTCAATCCCACCAACAAAGGCTGCCCTAGAGGAACATGTGAAGAGAGCAGCTTACCAAGGAGGGCATGTGTGGGGCCAGATGCTGGTGTCTACACCAGAGCTACCTTCACCATGTAGATGGGGCTGGTCTAAGACATCTGATGGCTACTATGCACCGTTCTGGACATGCCTACCAGATGCTGGCCAATGCAGCTATGAACTTGTCTCCTGCCAATGTAAGAAGGGTTGTGTTAGGCGGTGCAAGTGCAAAAAAGCTGCTTTAGAGTGCACAGCTCTCTGTTACTGTGAAGGGGAGTGCTGAATAGACTTTCCCGCGCTGGACCTAGTTAGACAGTATTGCATATTTTGAGTTTTGATTTGCAGCTTCTGAGCAATTCTGAAGTTCATAAATTTGAATTCAGAATCATAAAAAAAAAGAAAAAGAAAAAAAAATCTCATTCAGAATCATAAAAAAAGAAAAAGAAAAAAAAATCTCCTCCTTGAGCTACCACCTTATCGTGGTGGAGGCGTGTCTCAATGATCCTAGGAGCTATGTTGTCGGGGCTTTATGCCCCTGGTAGGGTCTCCCAAGGCAAACAGGTCCTAGGTGAGGGTCCAGACAAAGAGTGGCTCAAGAAGTCCCCTATAATGAATACAACATGGTAGATCAATTCAACTTATATTCTCAATATCACATTATATCCATCATAAATATGAAAATGTATCATGTTTTTGGCCATAACTGTACCATATTTGATGTTTCTATCACATTTTATCCATTGTTTATATGAATTTGTATCTAAAACAGTGGTCACCTGTGGCCATCTTGAAAAATGGGCGCCAAATTGAAAATCCACGATGGCTCCATATCTAATTTTTTTCTACATGTCTTTGGCTATAAGTCTACCAAATTTGACACTTTTATCACAAAATGCACAATGGTTTTGGTTATCTGCACCACTAATACAACTTCCCGCATCTTTAGTGTTGGGAAACAGTCAGCATTCCAGAAACTTGTGAAACCTGAATCAACCATCCAGTCCTGTGCAAATGTGTTTCTGCTCCCAAATCAGGCAAGGAATGTCATCGAGGACCATGGGAGCAAGGCAATGGCAGTGTTTTTTGGCGGCAAGAGTACTGATTCACTTGCTTCTTTGCGCTACAACCTTTTTAGCAAGAAAATTGTTTCTGCTAAGTCATTTGTTACTCCAGAACGTCTCCCTCCTACAGAGTCCTCGACTAAATACCATTGTCAAAGAGTTTATTTCCAGATCATGGTGTGGATGGATAAGGAGAGTGACATGAACCCAGTGGATTGGGGGTGGAAACTGGAGGGCAATATCTTCCTGCCAGTTATGACCAATAAGACTGCTGCCCCTGAAAGCCTCCTGCAGATGGTCCACTGTAATTGCAAAACCGCCTGCCGAACACAACGGTGCAGTTGCAGAGCATATGGACTACCATGCATGCCTGCTTGTGGACCGTCAAGTTGAAAACTGTGAGAATCTACAGAATCAACCTTTATGGGAGGAGGAGTGTGACGACGAACTGTGAAAGGAAAAAACAAAAACAAAAATAAAAAAACATACAAGATAAACAAGAAACAACTGCAGCGAACTTAAAAACATAAAAACAATGAGAAAAAAAAGATAAAAATACAAAAAAACAATGAAAAAAAACATAAAAATACAAAAAAAAAAAAGATAAAACAACTATTGCTCCCTGCTGGTCCGTACTGTTTCACCCCTCCATGTTTCCACATCAGGTTTTGTAGTCTTTTGATTTATGTTCTGGGTTTTTGCCATCCTGCTAAGCAGCGCTTTTTGTTTAGTTGAATAAATCACTGTTTTTCTCAAACTCCTGCCTCCTACTCTCCTACATCTGGGTCCGACTACGACCAACCTCATTCGTAACACTTTAAATACTGAGCAAAATGCTGCTGCCCGTCTTTTAACCAACACTATGTGCACATGTGCACATCACTCCTGTTCTTAACTCCCTTCATTGGCTTCCCATCCTTTACAGAATTGATTTAAAACTTTTGATGTTTGTTTTTAAAGCTCTTAATGGCTTCACGCCCCTTGTATTTATCCAAGCTTTTAACTGCCCATAATCCTGGTAGAGCGCTGAGTCAACTTATTATATCTTGTTGTATTTTATTGTTTTTGATTGTTCTTATTTATACTTCTTTTTATCTAATACTTGCTGGAAAGCACTTTGACACACTGAAAGGCTGTTGTAAAGTGCTATAGATAAAGTACATTACATTACTAATTGCTCTATAAACGGCTAATTATCAACTTGACAACAAACAGAGGCTCTGCAAAGCATACTAGTTTGGTGGTTGGTACTATGGGCTCAAATTATTTATATTATATATATATATAATATTTTTTGCACACAGACAAAATATTTCTACAAGTACAAATATTTTTTGCAAGTACAAATATTTTTTGCACACGCACAAAATATTTCTACAAGTACAAAGTTTATTTACAGATACAAAATATGTATGGCTTTAATTTGAGCCCATATGATACTGTCACCGCACATAAACAATGCATGAATCCTCCTGGCCATTCGGTGTGAAGTTAAAAAATTTCAGTGTTCTCATTGGGCATATGTGGATTTTGTCTTGTTCCTTTGCTAAGCTGAACTCTAGTGTGTGGCTGATTTTTGGGTATGTGGCCAGTCATTGACCAGCCAATCATTCAGGATGTATCTTTCCTATTTCCTAAAGACCACATTTTATCTTGAAGTGTCCAAATTCATAACTTAAGAACACAATCTAAATTTATTATACAATGTAAAAACTGTATAAAATGTTGAAGTTGACTATCTTTTAAATCCACAGCTACATTCTCCCTTTTGACTGTCACTACTTCACATCTTGACGTGACAAGTCCAAAAGAAGAAGATCCGTTTATTCCTGTTCCTCGCTGTGCATCAGATTCGACCAAAAAGGGCCATTCAAAAACATGTCTTCCAAATGTGAACACAACTTTATATGCTGTAGACAATTCCACAGCCAGAATGAGTTCAGAGCAGGCTGACGAAACCATGACATCACAGACTGTTAAAACATCTACAGAATCTCCTACAGAGTCAGGAACCTCTGAAAGTGCTGCAACAAACACAGGTTCAGGCCCAACCACTTCAGGCGAGGCAGCGACATCTGCAGACTCCACAACATCAGAAATTGAATCAACCACTCAAGCTGGCACATCTCAGACTATTGACCCAACATCACAACCTGAAACATCCGCTTCCACTGCAGCAACATCTGCAGACTCCACAACATCAGAACTTGGATCAACCACTCAAGCTGGCACATCTGAGACTGCTGACCCAACATCACAACCTGAAACATCAGCTTCCACTGATGCACTGACATCACAGACTGCTGAAACATCTACAGAATCTGGACCTACATCTCCTACAGAGTCAGGAACTTCTGAAAGTGCTGCAACAATCACAGGTTCAGGCCCAACAACTTCAGGCGAGGCAGCGACATCTGCAGACTCCACAACATCTTCTTTCTGGACAACATCAGAAATTGAATCAACCACTCAAGCTGGCACATCTCAGACTGCTGACCCAACATCACAACCTGAAACATTCGCTTCCACTGACGCACTGACATCACATACTGTTGAAACATCTACAGAATCTGGACCTACATCTCCTACAGAGTCAGGAACCTCTGAAAGTGCTGCAACCATCACAGGTTCAGGCCCAACCACTTCAGGTGAGGCAGCGACATCTGCAGACTCCACAACATCTTCCTGGACAACATCCGAACTTGGATCAACCACTCAAGCTGGCACATCTCAGACTGCTGACCCAACATCACAACCTGAAACATCAGCTTCCACTGACGCACTGACATCACAGACTGCTGAAACATCTACAGAATCTGGACCTACATCTCCTACAGAGTCAGGAACTTCTGAAAGTGTTGCAACAATCACAGGTTCAGGCCCAACAACTTCAGGCGAGGCAGCGACATCTGCAGACTCCACAACATCTTCTTTCTGGACAACATCAGAAATTGAATCAACCACTCAAGCTGGCACATCTCAGACTGCTGACCCAACATCACAACCTGAAACATCAGCTTCCACTGACGCACTGACATCACAGACTGCTGAAACATCTACAGAATCTGGACCTACATCTCCTACAGAGTCAGGAACTTCTGAAAGTGCTGCAACAATCACAGGTTCAGGCCCAACAACTTCAGGCGAGGCAGCGACATCTGCAGACTCCACAACATCAGAACTTGGATCAACCACTCAAGCTGGCACATCTCAGACTGCTGACCCAACATCACAACCTGAAACATCCGCTTCCACTGACGCACTGACATCACATACTGTTGAAACATCTACAGAATCTGGACCTACATCTCCTACAGAGTCAGGAACCTCTGAAAGTGCTGCAACAATCACAGGTTCAGGCCCAACCACCTCAGGCGAGGCAGCGACATCTGCAGACTCCACAACATCTTCCTGGACAACATCCGAACTTGGATCAACCACTCAAGCTGGCACATCTCAGACTGCTGACCCAACATCACAACCTGAAACATCCGCTTCCACTGACGCACTGACATCACATACTGTTGAAACATCTACAGAATCTGGACCTACATCTCCTACAGAGTCAGGAACCTCTGAAAGTGCTGCAACAATCACAGGTTCAGGCCCAACCACTTCAGGCGAGGCAGCGACATCTGCAGACTCCACAACATCTTCCTGGACAACATCCGAACGTGGATCAACCACTCAAGCTGGCACATCTCAGACTGCTGACCCAACATCACAACCTGAAACATCAGCTTCCACTGACGCACTGACATCACAGACTGCTGAAACATCTACAGAATCTGGACCTACATCTCCTACAGAGTCAGGAACTTCTGAAAGTGCTGCAACAATCACAGGTTCAGGCCCAACCACTTCAGGCGAGGCAGCGACATCTGCAGACTCCACAACATCTTCCTGGACAACATCCGAACTTAAATCAACCACTCAAGCTGGCACATCTCAGACTGCTGACCCAACATCACAACCTGAAACATCAGCTTCCACCGACGCACTGACATCACAAACTGTTGAAACATCTACCGAATCTGGACCTACATCTCCTACAGGGTCAGGAACCTCTGAAAGTGCTGCAACAATCACAGGTTCAGGCCCAACCACTTCAGGCGAGGCAGCAACATCTGCAGACTCCACAACATCAGAAATTGGATCAACCACTCAAGCTGGCACATCTGAGACTGCTGACCCAACATCACAACCTGAAACATCAGCTTCCACTGACGCACTGACATCAAAGACTGCTGAAACATCTACAGAATCTGGACCAACATCTTCTACAGAGTCAGGAACCTCTGAAAGTGCTGCAACAATCACAGGTTCAGGCCCAACCACTTCAGGCGAGGCAGCGACATCTGCAGACTCCACAACATCTTCCTGGACAACATCCGAACTTGGATCAACCACTCAAGCTGGCACATCTCAGACTGCTGACCCAACATCACAACCTGAAACATCAGCTTCCACCGACGCACTGACATCACATACTGTTGAAACATCTACAGAATCTGGACCTACATCTCCTACAGGGTCAGGAACCTCTGAAAGTGCTGCAACAATCACAGGTTCAGGCCCAACAACTTCAGGCGAGGCAGCGACATCTGCAGACTCCACAACATCAGAACTTGGATCAACCACTCAAGCTGGCACATCTGAGACTGCTGACCCAACATCACAAGCTGAAACATCAGCTTCCACTGACGCACTGACATCACAGACTGCTGAAACATCTACAGAATCTGGACCTACATCTCCTACAGAGTCAGGAACTTCTGAAAGTGCTGCAACAATCACAGGTTCAGGCCCAACAACTTCAGGCGAGGCAGCGACATCTGCAGACTCCACAACATCTTCCTGGACAACATCCGAACTTGGATCAACCACTCAAGCTGGCACATCTCAGACTGCTGACCCAACATCACAACCTGAAACATCAGCTTCCACCGACGCACTGACATCACATACTGTTGAAACATCTACAGAATCTGGACCTACATCTCCTACAGGGTCAGGAACCTCTGAAAGTGCTGCAACAATCACAGGTTCAGGCCCAACAACTTCAGGCGAGGCAGCGACATCTGCAGACTCCACAACATCTTCTTTCTGGACAACATCAGAAATTGAATCAACCACTCAAGCTGGCACATCTCAGACTGCTGACCCAACATCACAACCTGAAACATCCGCTTCCACTGACGCACTGACATCACATACTGTTGAAACATCTACAGAATCTGGACCTACATCTCCTACAGAGTCAGGAACTTCTGAAAGTGCTGCAACAATCACAGGTTCAGGCCCAACAACTTCAGGCGAGGCAGCGACATCTGCAGACTCCACAACATCTTCTTTCTGGACAACATCAGAAATTGAATCAACCACTCAAGCTGGCACATCTCAGACTGCTGACCCAACATCACAACCTGAAACATCCGCTTCCACTGACGCACTGACATCACATACTGTTGAAACATCTACAGAATCTGGACCTACATCTCCTACAGAGTCAGGAACCTCTGAAAGTGCTGCAACAATCACAGGTTCAGGCCCAACCACTTCAGGCGAGGCAGCGACATCTGCAGACTCCACAACATCTTCCTGGACAACATCCGAACTTGGATCAACCACTCAAGCTGGCACATCTCAGACTGCTGACCCAACATCACAACCTGAAACATCAGCTTCCACTGACGCACTGACATCACAGACTGTTGAAACATCTACAGAATCTGGAACTGCACCTTCTACACAGTCAGGAACCTCTGAAAGTGCTGCAACAATCACAGGTTCAGGCCCAACAACTTCAGGCGAGGCAGCGACATCTGCAGACTCCACAACATCTTCTTTCTGGACAACATTTTCTTTCTGGACAACATCAGAACTTGGATCATCCACTCAAGCTGGCACATCTGAGACTGCTGACCCAACATCACAACCTGAAACATCAGCTTCCACTGACACACTGACATCACAGACTGTTGAAACATCTACAGAATCTGGAACTGCACCTTCTACACAGTCAGGAACCTCTGAAAGTGCTGCAACAATCACAGGATCAGGCCCAACAACTTCAGGCGAGGCAGCGACATCTGCAGACTCCACAACATCAGAACTTGGATCAACCACTCAAGTTGGCACATCTCAGACTGCTGACCCAACATCACAACCTGAAACATCAGCTTCCACTGACACACTGACATCACAGACTGCTGAAACGTCTACAGAATCTGGACCTGCATCTTCTACAGAGTCAGGAACCTCTGAAAGTGCTGCAACAATCACAGGTTCAGGCCCAACCACTTCAGGCGAGGCAGCAACATCTGCAGACTCCACAACATCAGAACTTGGATCAACCACTCAAGCTGGCACATCTCAGACTGCTGACCCAACATCACAACCTGAAACATCAGCTTCCACTGACACACTGACATCACAGACTGTTGAAACATCTACAGAATCTGGAACTGCACCTTCTACAGAGTCAGGAACCTCTGAAAGTGCTGCAACAATCACAGGTTCAGGCCCAACCACTTCAGGCGAGGCAGCGACATCTGCAGACTCCACAACATCAGAACTTGGATCAACCACTCAAGCTGGCACATCTCAGACTGCTGACCCAACATCACAACCTGAAACATCAGCTTCCACTGACACACTGACATCACAGACTGTTGAAACATCTACAGAATCTGGAACTACATCTTCTACGGAGTCAGGAACCTCTGAAAGTGCTGCAACAATCACAGGTTCAGGCCCAACAACTTCAGGCGAGGCAGCGACATCTGCAGACTCCACAACATCTTCCTGGACAACATCCGAACTTGGATCAACCACTCAAGCTGGCACATCTCAGACTGCTGACCCAACATCACAACCTGAAACATCAGCTTCCACTGACGCACTGACATCACAGACTGCTGAAACATCTACAGAATCTGGACCTACATCTCCTACAGAGTCAGGAACTTCTGAAAGTGCTGCAACAATCACAGGTTCAGGCCCAACAACTTCAGGCGAGGCAGCGACATCTGCAGACTCCACAACATCTTCTTTCTGGACAACATCAGAAATTGAATCAACCACTCAAGCTGGCACATCTCAGACTGCTGACCCAACATCACAACCTGAAACATCAGCTTCCACCGACGCACTGACATCACAGACTGTTGAAACATCTACCGAATCTGGACCTACATCTCCTACAGGGTCAGGAACCTCTGAAAGTGCTGCAACAATCACAGGTTCAGGCCCAACCACTTCAGGCGAGGCAGCAACATCTGCAGACTCCACAACATCAGAAATTGGATCAACCACTCAAGCTGGCACATCTAAGACTGCTGACCCAACATCACAACCTGAAACATCAGCTTCCACTGACGCACTGACATCAAAGACTGCTGAAACATCTACAGAATCTGGACCAACATCTTCTACAGAGTCAGGAACCTCTGAAAGTGCTGCAACAAT
Organism: Cololabis saira; assembly: GCF_033807715.1. NCBI lineage: Eukaryota > Metazoa > Chordata > Actinopteri > Beloniformes > Belonidae > Cololabis > Cololabis saira. The sequence goes on along the minus strand of NC_084606.1, from coordinate 10,642,003 downwards.
CACAGGTTCAGGCCCAACCACTTCAGGCGAGGCAGCGACATCTGAAGACTCCACAACATCTTCTTTCTGGACAACATTTTCTTTCTGGACAACACCAGAACTTGGATCATCCACTCAAGCTGGCACATCTGAGACTGCTGACCCAACATCACAACCTGAAACATCAGCTTCCACTGACACACTGACATCACAGACTGTTGAAACATCTACAGAATCTGGAACTGCACCTTCTACACAGTCAGGAACCTCTGAAAGTGCTGCAACAATCACAGGATCAGGCCCAACAACTTCAGGCGAGGCAGCGACATCTGCAGACTCCACAACATCAGAACTTGAATCAACCACTCAAGTTGGCACATCTCAGACTGCTGACCCAACATCACAACCTGAAACATCAGCTTCCACTGACACACTGACATCACAGACTGCTGAAACGTCTACAGAATCTGGACCTGCATCTTCTACAGAGTCAGGAACCTCTGAAAGTGCTGCAACAATCACAGGTTCAGGCCCAACCACTTCAGGCGAGGCAGCGACATCTGCAGACTCCACAACATCAGAACTTGGATCAACCACTCAAGCTGGCACATCTCAGACTGCTGACCCAACATCACAACCTGAAACATCAGCTTCCACTGACACACTGACATCACAGACTGTTGAAACATCTACAGAATCTGGAACTACATCTTCTACGGAGCCAGGAACCTCTGAAAGTGCTGCAACAATCACAGGTTCAGGCCCAACAACTTCAGGCGAGGCAGCGACATCTGCAGACTCCACAACATCTTCCTGGACAACATCCGAACTTGGATCAACCACTCAAGCTGGCACATCTCAGACTGCTGACCCAACATCACAACCTGAAACATCAGCTTCCACTGACGCACTGACATCACAGACTGCTGAAACATCTACAGAATCTGGACCTACAGCTTCTACGGAGTCAGAAACCTCTGAAAGTGCTGCAACAATCACAGGTTCAGGCCCAACCACTTCAGGCGAGGCAGCGACATCTGCAGACTCCACAACATCAGAACTTGGATCAACCACTCAAGCTGGCACATCTGAGACTGCTGACCCAACATCACAACCTGAAACATCAGCTTCCACTGACACACTGACATCACAGACTGCTGAAACGTCTACAGAATCTGGACCTACATCTTCTACAGAGTCAGGAACCTCTGAAAGTGCTGCAACAATCACAGGTTCAGGCCCAACCACTTCAGGCGAGGCAGCAACATCTGCAGACTCCACAACATCAGAACTTGGATCAACCACTCAAGCTGGCACATCTCAGACTGCTGACCCAACATCACAACCTGAAACATCAGCTTCCACTGACGCACTGACATCACAGACTGCTGAAACATCTACAGAATCTGGACCTACAGCTTCTACGGAGTCAGAAACCTCTGAAAGTGCTGCAACAATCACAGGTTCAGGCCCAACCACTTCAGGCGAGGCAGCGACATCTGCAGACTCCACAACATCAGAACTTGGATCAACCACTCAAGATGGCACATCTGAGACTGCTGACCCAACATCACAACCTGAAACATCAGCTTCCACTGACACACTGACATCACAGACTGCTGAAACGTCTACAGAATCTGGACCTACATCTTCTACAGAGTCAGGAACCTCTGAAAGTGCTGCAACAATCACAGGTTCAGGCCCAACCACTTCAGGCGAGGCAGCAACATCTGCAGACTCCACAACATCAGAACTTGGATCAACCACTCAAGCTGGCACATCTCAGACTGCTGACCCAACATCACAACCTGAAACATCAGCTTCCACTGACACACTGACATCACAGACTGTTGAAACATCTACAGAATCTGGAACTGCACCTTCTACAGAGTCAGGAACCTCTGAAAGTGCTGCAACAATCACAGGTTCAGGCCCAACCACTTCAGGCGAGGCAGCGACATCTGCAGACTCCACAACATCCGAACTTGGATCAACCACTCAAGCTGGCACATCTCAGACTGCTGACTCAACTTCACAACCTGAAACATCAGCTTCCACTGACGCACTGACATCACAGACTGTTGAAACATCTACAGAATCTGGACCTACATCTTCTACAGAATCAGGAACCTCTGAAAGTGCTGCAACAATCACAGGTTCAGGCCCAACCACTTCAGGCGAGGCAGCGACATCTGCAGACTCCACAACATCCGAACTTGGATCAACCACTCAAGCTGGCACATCTCAGACTGCTGACTCAACTTCACAACCTGAAACATCAGCTTCCACTGACGCACTGACATCACAGACTCTTGAAACATCTACAGAATCTGGACCTACATCTTCTACAGAGTCAGGAACCTCTGAAAGTGCTGCAACAATCACAGGTTCAGGCCCAACCACTTCAGGCGAGGCAGCGACATCTGCAGACTCCACAACATCAGAACTTGGATCAACCACTCAAGCTGGCACATCTCAGACTGCTGACCCAACATCACAACCTGAAACATCATCTTCCACTGACGCACTGACATCACAGACTGTTGAAACATCTACAGAATCTGGAACTGCACCTTCTACAGAGTCAGGAACCTCTGAAAGTGCTGCAACAATCACAGGTTCAGGCCCAACCACTTCAGGCGAGGCAGCGACATCTGAAGACTCCACAACATCTTCTTTCTGGACAACATTTTCTTTCTGGACAACATCAGAACTTGGATCATCCACTCAAGCTGGCACATCTGAGACTGCTGACCCAACATCACAACCTGAAACATCAGCTTCCACTGACACACTGACATCACAGACTGTTGAAACATCTACAGAATCTGGAACTGCACCTTCTACAGAGTCAGGAACCTCTGAAAGTGCTGCAACATTCACAGGTTCAGGCCCAACCACTTCAGGCGAGGCAGCAACATCTGCAGACTCCACAACATCAGAACTTGGATCAACCACTCAAGCTGGCACATCTCAGACTGCTGACCCAACATCACAACCTGAAACATCAGCTTCCACTGACGCACTGACATCAAAGACTTCTGAAACATCTACAGAATCTGGACCTACAGCTTCTACGGAGTCAGAAACCTCTGAAAGTGCTGCAACAATCACAGGATCAGCCCCAACCACTTCAGCCGAGGCAGTGACATCTGCAGACTCCATAACATCAGAACTTGGATCAACCACTCAAGTTGGCACACCTGAGACTGCTGACCCAACATCACAACCTGAAACATCAGCTTCCACTGACACACTGACATCACAGACTGTTGAAACATCTACAGAATCTGGAACTGCACCTTCTACAGAGTCAGGAACCTCTGAAAGTGCTGCAACAATCACAGGTTCAGGCCCAACCACTTCAGGCGAGGCAGCGACATCTGCAGACTCCACAACATCAGAACTTGGATCAACCACTCAAGCTGGCACATCTCAGACTGCTGACCCAACATCACAACCTGAAACATCAGCTTCCACTGACACACTGACATCACAGACTGCTGAAACGTCTACAGAATCTGGACCTACATCTTCTACAGAGTCAGGAACCTCTGAAAGTGCTGCAACAATCACAGGATCAGGCCCAACCACTTCAGGCGAGGCAGCGACATCTGCAGACTCCACAACATCAGAACTTGGATCATCCACTCAAGCTGGCACACCTGAGACTGCTGACCCAACATCACAACCTGAAACATCAGCTTCCACTGACACACTGACATCACAGACTGCTGAAACGTCTACAGAATCTGGACCTACATCTTCTACAGAGTCAGGAACCTCTGAAAGTGCTGCAACAATCACAGGTTCAGGCCCAACCACTTCAGGCGAGGCAGTGACATCTGCAGACTCCATAACATCAGAACTTGGATCAACCACTCAAGCTGGCACATCTCAGACTGCTGACCCAACATCACAATCTGAAACATCAGCTTCCACTGACACACTGACATCACAGACTGTTGAAACATCTACAGAATCTGGAACTACATCTTCTACGGAGTCAGGAACCTCTGAAAGTGCTGCAACAATCACAGGTTCAGGCCCAACAACTTCAGGCGAGGCAGCGACATCTGCAGACTCCACAACATCCGAACTTGGATCAACCACTCAAGCTGGCACATCTCAGACTGCTGACCCAACATCACAACCTGAAACATCAGCTTCCACTGACGCACTGACATCAAAGACTTCTGAAACATCTAGAGAATCTGGACCTACAGCTTCTACGGAGTCAGAAACCTCTGAAAGTGCTGCAACAATCACAGGATCAGCCCCAACCACTTCAGCCGAGGCAGCGACATCTGCAGACTCCACAACATCAGAACTTGGATCAACCACTCAAGTTGGCACATCTCAGACTGCTGACCCAACATCACAACCTGAAACATCAGCTTCCACTGACACACTGACATCACAGACTGTTGAAACATCTACAGAATCTGGAACTGCACCTTCTACACAGTCAGGAACCTCTGAAAGTGCTGCAACAATCACAGGATCAGGCCCAACCACTTCAGGCGAGGCAGCAACATCTGCAGACTCCACAACATCAGAACTTGGATCAACCACTCAAGCTGGCACATCTCAGACTGCTGACCCAACATCACAACCTGAAACATCAGCTTTTACTGACACACTGACATCACAGACTGTTGAAACATCTACAGAATCTGGACCTACATCTTCTACAGAGTCAGGAACCTCTGAAAGTGCTGCAACAATCACAGGTTCAGGCCCAACCACTTCAGGCGAGGCAGCAACATCTGCAGACTCCACAACATCAGAACTTGGATCAACCACTCAAGCTGGCACATCTCAGACTGCTAACCCAACATCACAACCTGAAACATCACCTTCCACTGACGCACTGACATCAAAGTCTTCTGAAGCATCTACAGAATCTGGACCTACAGCTTCTACGGAGTCAGAAACCTCTGAAAGTGCTGCAACAATCACAGGATCAGGCCCAACCACTTCAGGCGAGGCAGCGACATCTGCAGACTCCACAACATCAGAACTTGGATCAACCACTCAAGCTGGCACATCTGAGACTGCTGACCCAACATCACAACCTGAAACATCAGCTTCCACTGAGACACTGACATCACAGACTGCTGAAACATCTACAGAATCTGGACCTACATCTCCTACAGAGTCAGGAACTTCTGAAAGTGCTGCAACAATCACAGGTTCAGGCCCAACAACTTCAGGTGAGGCAGCGACATCTGCAGACTCCACAACATCAGAACTTGGATCAACCACTCAAGCTGGCACATCTGAGACTGCTGACCCAACATCACAACCTGAAACATCAGCTTCCACTGACGCACTGACATCACAGACTGCTGAAACATCTACAGAATCTGGACCTACATCTCCTACAGAGTCAGGAACTTATGAAAGTGCTGCAACAATCACAGGTTCAGGCCCAACCACTTCAGGCGAGGCAGCGACATCTGCAGACTCCACAACATCAGAACTTGGATCAACCACTCAAGCTGGCACATCTCAGACTGCTGACCCAACATCACAACCTGAAACATCAGCTTCCACTGACACACTGACATCACAGACTGCTGAATCGTCTACAGAATCTGGACCTACATCTTCTACAGAGTCAGGAACCTCTGAAAGTGCTGCAACAATCACAGGTTCAGGCCCAACCACTTCAGGCGAGGCAGCGACATCTGCAGACTCCACAACATCTTCTTTCTGGACAACATCAGAACTTAGATCATCCACTCAAGCTGGCACATCTGAGACTGCTGACCCAACACCACAACCTGAAACATCAGCTTCCACTGACACACTGACATCACAGACTGCTGAATCGTCTACAGAATCTGGACCTACATCTTCTACAGAGTCAGGAACCTCTGAAAGTGCTGCAACAATCACAGGTTCAGGCCCAACCACTTCAGGCGAGGCAGCGACATCTGCAGACTCCACAACATCTTCTTTCTGGACAACATCAGATCTTGGATCATCCACTCAAGCTGGCACATCTGAGACTGCTGACCCAACATCACAACCTGAAACATCAGCTTCCACTGACACACTGACATCACAGACTGTTGAAACATCTACAGAATCTGGACCTACAGCTTCTACGGAGTCAGAAACTTCTGAAAGTGCTGCAACAATCACAGGTTCAGGCCCAACCACTTCAGGCGAGGCAGCGACATCTGCAGACTCCACAACATCAGAACTTGGATCAACCACTCAAGTTGGCACATCTCAGACTGCTGACCCAACATCACAACCTGAAACATCAGCTTCCACTGACACACTGACATCACAGACTGTTGAAACATCTACAGAATCTGGAACTGCACCTTCTACACAGTCAGGAACCTCTGAAAGTGCTGCAACAATCACAGGATCAGGCCCAACCACTTCAGGCGAGGCAGCGACATCTGCAGACTCCACAACATCAGAACTTGGATCATCCACTCAAGCTGGCACACCTGAGACTGCTGACCCAACATCACAACCTGAAACATCAGCTTCCACTGACACACTGACATCACAGACTGTTGAAACATCTACAGAATCTGGAACTGCACCTTCTACACAGTCAGGAACCTCTGAAAGTGCTGCAACAATCACAGGTTCAGGCCCAACAACTTCAGGCGAGGCAGTGACATCTGCAGACTCCACAACATCAGAACTTGGATCAACCACTCAAGCTGGCACATCTCAGACTGCTGACCCAACATCACAACCTGAAACATCAGCTTCCACTGACACACTGACATCACAGACTGTTGAAACATCTACAGAATCTGGAACTGCACCTTCTACACAGTCAGGAACCTCTGAAAGTGCTGCAACAATCACAGGATCAGGCCCAACCACTTCAGGCGAGGCAGCGACATCTGCAGACTCCACAACATCAGAACTTGGATCATCCACTCAAGCTGGCACACCTGAGACTGCTGACCCAACATCACAACCTGAAACATCAGCTTCCACTGACACACTGACATCACAGACTGCTGAAACGTCTACAGAATCTGGACCTACATCTTCTACAGAGTCAGGAACCTCTGAAAGTGCTGCAACAATCCCAGGTTCAGGCCCAACCACTTCAGGCGAGGCAGCAACATCTGCAGACTCCACAACATCAGAACTTGGATCAACCACTCCAGCTGGCACATCTGAGACTGCTAACCCAACATCACAACCTGAAACATCAGCTTCCACTGACGCACTGACATCACAGACTGTTGAAACATCTACAGAATCTGGAACTGCACCTTCTACAGAGTCAGGAACCTCTGAAAGTGCTGCAACAATCACAGGTTCAGGCCCAACCACTTCAGGCGAGGCAGCGACATCTGCAGACTCCACAACATCAGAACTTGGATCAACCACTCAAGCTGGCACATCTCAGACTGCTGACCCAACATCACAACCTGAAACATCAGCTTCCACTGACACACTGACATCACAGACTGTTGAAACATCTACAGAACCTGGAACTGCACCTTCTACAGAGTCAGGAACCTCTGAAAGTGCTGCAACAATCACAGGTTCAGGCCCAACCACTTCAGGCGAGGCAGCGACATCTGCAGACTCCACAACATCAGAACTTGGATCAACCACTCAAGCTGGCACATCTCAGACTGCTGACCCAACATCACAACCTGAAACATCAGCTTCCACTGACACACTGACATCACAGACTGCTGAAACGTCTACAGAATCTGGACCTACATCTTCTACAGAGTCAGGAACCTCTGAAAGTGCTGCAACAATCACAGGATCAGGCCCAACCACTTCAGGCGAGGCAGCGACATCTGCAGACTCCACAACATCAGAACTTGGATCATCCACTCAAGCTGGCACACCTGAGACTGCTGACCCAACATCACAACCTGAAACATCAGCTTCCACTGACACACTGACATCACAGACTGCTGAAACGTCTACAGAATCTGGACCTACATCTTCTACAGAGTCAGGAACCTCTGAAAGTGCTGCAACAATCACAGGTTCAGGCCCAACCACTTCAGGCGAGGCAGCAACATCTGCAGACTCCACAACATCAGAACTTGGATCAACCACTCAAGCTGGCACATCTGAGACTGCTGACCCAACATCACAACCTGAAACATCAGCTTCCACTGACACACTGACATCACAGACTGTTGAAACATCTACAGAATCTGGAACTGCACCTTCTACAGAGTCAGGAACCTCTGAAAGTGCTGCAACAATCACAGGTTCAGGCCCAACCACTTCAGGCGAGGCAGCGACATCTGCAGACTCCACAACATCAGAACTTGGATCAACCACTCAAGCTGGCACATCTCAGACTGCTGACCCAACATCACAACCTGAAACATCAGCTTCCACTGACACACTGACCTCACAGACTGTTGAAACATCTACAGAATCTGGAACTGCACCTTCTACACAGTCAGGAACCTCTGAAAGTGCTGCAACAATCACAGGTTCAGGCCCAACCACTTCAGGCGAGGCAGCAACATCTGCAGACTCCACAACATCAGAACTTGGATCAACCACTCAAGCTGGCACATCTGAGACTGCTGACCCAACATCACAACCTGAAACATCAGCTTCCACTGACACACTGACATCACAGACTGTTGAAACATCTACAGAATCTGGAACTGCACCTTCTACAGAGTCAGGAACCTCTGAAAGTGCTGCAACAATCACAGGTTCAGGCCCAACCACTTCAGGCGAGGCAGCGACATCTGCAGACTCCACAACATCAGAACTTGGATCAACCACTCAAGCTGGCACATCTCAGACTGCTGACCCAACATCACAACCTGAAACATCAGCTTCCACTGACACACTGACATCACAGACTGTTGAAACGTCTACAGAATCTGGAACTGCACCTTCTACACAGTCGGGAACCTCTGAAAGTGCTGCAACAATCACAGGATCAGGCCCAACCACTTCAGGCGAGGCAGCGACATCTGCAGACTCCACAACATCAGAACTTGGATCATCCACTCAAGCTGGCACACCTGAGACTGCTGACCCAACATCACAACCTGAAACATCAGCTTCCACTGACACACTGACATCACAGACTGCTGAAACGTCTACAGAATCTGGACCTACATCTTCTACAGAGTCAGGAACCTCTGAAAGTGCTGCAACAATCACAGGTTCAGGCCCAACCACTTCAGGCGAGGCAGCGACATCTGCAGACTCCACAACATCAGAACTTGGATCAACCACTCAAGCTGGCACATCTCAGACTGCTGACCCAACATCACAACCTGAAACATCAGCTTCCACTGACACACTGACATCACAGACTGCTGAAACGTCTACAGAATCTGGACCTACATCTTCTACAGAGTCAGGAACCTCTGAAAGTGCTGCAACAATCACAGGATCAGGCCCAACCACTTCAGGCGAGGCAGCGACATCTGCAGACTCCACAACATCAGAACTTGGATCATCCACTCAAGCTGGCACACCTGAGACTGCTGACCCAACATCACAACCTGAAACATCAGCTTCCACTGACACACTGACATCACAGACTGCTGAAACGTCTACAGAATCTGGACCTACATCTTCTACAGAGTCAGGAACCTCTGAAAGTGCTGCAACAATCACAGGTTCAGGCCCAACCACTTCAGGCGAGGCAGCAACATCTGCAGACTCCACAACATCAGAACTTGGATCAACCACTCAAGCTGGCACATCTGAGACTGCTGACCCAACATCACAACCTGAAACATCAGCTTCCACTGACACACTGACATCACAGACTGTTGAAACATCTACAGAATCTGGAACTGCACCTTCTACACAGTCAGGAACCTCTGAAAGTGCTGCAACAATCACAGGTTCAGGCCCAACCACTTCAGGCGAGGCAGCAACATCTGCAGACTCCACAACATCAGAACTTGGATCAACCACTCAAGCTGGCACATCTGAGACTGCTGACCCAACATCACAACCTGAAACATCAGCTTCCACTGACACACTGACATCACAGACTGTTGAAACATCTACAGAATCTGGAACTGCACCTTCTACAGTGTCAGGAACCTCTGAAAGTGCTGCAACAATCACAGGTTCAGGCCCAACCACTTCAGGCGAGGCAGCGACATCTGCAGACTCCACAACATCAGAACTTGGATCAACCACTCAAGCTGGCACATCTCAGACTGCTGACCCAACATCACAACCTGAAACATCAGCTTCCACTGACACACTGACATCACAGACTGTTGAAACATCTACAGAATCTGGAACTGCACCTTCTACACAGTCAGGAACCTCTGAAAGTGCTGCAACAATCACAGGATCAGGCCCAACCACTTCAGGCGAGGCAGCGACATCTGCAGACTCCACAACATCAGAACTTGGATCATCCACTCAAGCTGGCACACCTGAGACTGCTGACCCAACATCACAACCTGAAACATCAGCTTCCACTGACACACTGACATCACAGACTGCTGAAACGTCTACAGAATCTGGACCTACATCTTCTACAGAGTCAGGAACCTCTGAAAGTGCTGCAACAATCACAGGTTCAGGCCCAACCACTTCAGGCGAGGCAGCGACATCTGCAGACTCCACAACATCAGAACTTGGATCAACCACTCAAGCTGGCACATATCAGACTGCTGACCCAACATCACAACCTGAAACATCAGCTTCCACTGACACACTGACATCACAGACTGCTGAAACGTCTACAGAATCTGGACCTACATCTTCTACAGAGTCAGGAACCTCTGAAAGTGCTGCAACAATCACAGGTTCAGGCCCAACCACTTCAGGCGAGGCAGTGACATCTGCAGACTCCATAACATCAGAACTTGGATCAACCACTCAAGCTGGCACATCTCAGACTGCTGACCCAACATCACAACCTGAAACATCAGCTTCCACTGACGCACAGACATCACAGACTGCTGAAACGTCTACAGAATCTGGACCTACATCTTCTACAGAGTCAGGAACCTCTGAAAGTGCTGGAACAATCACAGGTTCAGGCCCAACCACTTCAGGCGAGGCAGCGACATCTGCAGACTCCACAACATCAGAACTTGGATCAACCACTCAAGCTGGCACATCTCAGACTGCTGACCCAACATCACAACCTGAAACATCAGCTTCCACTGACACACTGACATCACAGACTGCTGAAACGTCTACAGAATCTGGACCTACATCTTCTACAGAGTCAGGAACCTCTGAAAGTGCTGCAACAATCACAGGTTCAGGCCCAACCACTTCAGGCGAGGCAGCGACATCTGCAGACTCCACAACATCAGAACTTGGATCATCCACTCAAGCTGGCACACCTGAGACTGCTGACCCAACATCACAACCTGAAACATCAGCTTCCACTGACACACTGACATCACAGACTGCTGAAACGTCTACAGAATCTGGACCTACATCTTCTACAGAGTCAGGAACCTCTGAAAGTTCTGCAACAATCACAGGTTCAGGCCCAACCACTTCAGGTGAGGCAGCGACATCTGCAGACTCCACAACATCAGAACTTGGATCAACCACTCAAGCTGGCACATCTCAGACTGCTGACCCAACATCACAACCTGAAACATCAGCTTCCACTGACACACTGACATCACAGACTGCTGAAACGTCTACAGAATCTGGACCTACATCTTCTACAGAGTCAGGAACCTCTGAAAGTGCTGCAACAATCACAGGTTCAGGCCCAACCACTTCAGGCGAGGCAGTGACATCTGCAGACTCCATAACATCAGAACTTGGATCAACCACTCAAGCTGGCACATCTCAGACTGCTGACCCAACATCACAACCTGAAACATCAGCTTCCACTGACGCACTGACATCACAGACTGCTGAAACGTCTACAGAATCTGGACCTACATCTTCTACAGAGTCAGGAACCTCTGAAAGTGCTGGAACAATCACAGGTTCAGGCCCAACCACTTCAGGCGAGGCAGCGACATCTGCAGACTCCACAACATCTTCTTTCTGGACAACATCAGAACTTGGATCATCCACTCAAGCTGGCACATCTGAGACTGCTGACCCAACATCACAACCTGAAACATCAGCTTCCACTGACACACTGACATCACAGACTGTTGAAACATCTACAGAACCTGGAACTGCACCTTCTACAGAGTCAGGAACCTCTGAAAGTGCTGCAACAATCACAGGTTCAGGCCCAACCACTTCAGGCGAGGCAACGACATCTGCAGACTCCACAACATCAGAACTTGGATCAACCACTCAAGCTGGCACATCTCAGACTGCTGACCCAACATCACAACCTGAAACATCAGCTTCCACTGACACACTGACATCACAGACTGCTGAAACGTCTACAGAATCTGGACCTACATCTTCTACAGAGTCAGGAACCTCTGAAAGTGCTGCAACAATCACAGGTTCAGGCCCAACCACTTCAGGCGAGGCAGCGACATCTGCAGACTCCACAACATCTTCTTTCTGGACAACATCAGAACTTGGATCATCCACTCAAGCTGGCACATCAGAGACTGCTGACCCAACATCACAACCTGAAACATCAGCTTCCACTGACACACTGACATCACAGACTGCTGAATCGTCTACAGAATCTGGACCTACATCTTCTACAGAGTCAGGAACCTCTGAAAGTGCTGCAACAATCACAGGTTCAGGCCCAACCACTTCAGGCGAGGCAGCGACATCTGCAGACTCCACAACATCTTCTTTCTGGACAACATCAGATCTTGGATCATCCACTCAAGCTGGCACATCTGAGACTGCTGACCCAACATCACAACCTGAAACATCAGCTTCCACTGACACACTGACATCACAGACTGTTGAAACATCTACAGAACCTGGAACTGCACCTTCTACAGAGTCAGGAACCTCTGAAAGTGCTGCAACAATCACAGGTTCAGGCCCAACCACTTCAGGCGAGGCAGCGACATCTGCAGACTCCACAACATCAGAACTTGGATCAACCACTCAAGCTGGCACATCTCAGACTGCTGACCCAACATCACAACCTGAAACATCAGCTTCCACTGACACACTGACATCACAGACTGTTGAAACATCTACAGAATCTGGAACTGCACCTTCTACAGAGTCAGGAACCTCTGAAAGTGCTGCAACAATCACAGGTTCAGGCCCAACCACTTCAGGCGAGGCAGCGACATCTGCAGACTCCACAACATCAGAACTTGGATCAACCACTCAAGCTGGCACATCTCAGACTGCTGACCCAACATCACAACCTGAAACATCAGCTTCCACTGACACACTGACATCACAGACTGCTGAAACGTCTACAGAATCTGGACCTACATCTTCTACAGAGTCAGGAACCTCTGAAAGTGCTGCAACAATCACAGGATCAGGCCCAACCACTTCAGGCGAGGCAGCGACATCTGCAGACTCCACAACATCAGAACTTGGATCATCCACTCAAGCTGGCACACCTGAGACTGCTGACCCAACATCACAACCTGAAACATCAGCTTCCACTGACACACTGACATCACAGACTGCTGAAACGTCTACAGAATCTGGACCTACATCTTCTACAGAGTCAGGAACCTCTGAAAGTGCTGCAACAATCACAGGTTCAGGCCCAACCACTTCAGGCGAGGCAGCGACATCTGCAGACTCCACAACATCAGAACTTGGATCATCCACTCAAGCTGGCACACCTGAGACTGCTGACCCAACATCACAACCTGAAACATCAGCTTCCACTGACACACTGACATCACAGACTGCTGAAACGTCTACAGAATCTGGACCTACATCTTCTACAGAATCAGGAACCTCTGAAAGTGCTGCAACAATCACAGGTTCAGGCCCAACCACTTCAGGTGAGGCAGCGACATCTGCAGACTCCACAACATCAGAACTTGGATCAACCACTCAAGCTGGCACATCTCAGACTGCTGACCCAACATCACAACCTGAAACATCAGCTTCCACTGACACACTGACATCACAGACTGCTGAAACGTCTACAGAATCTGGACCTACATCTTCTACAGAGTCAGGAACCTCTGAAAGTGCTGCAACAATCACAGGTTCAGGCCCAACCACTTCAGGCGAGGCAGTGACATCTGCAGACTCCATAACATCAGAACTTGGATCAACCACTCAAGCTGGCACATCTCAGACTGCTGACCCAACATCACAACCTGAAACATCAGCTTCCACTGACGCACTGACATCACAGACTGCTGAAACGTCTACAGAATCTGGACCTACATCTTCTACAGAGTCAGGAACCTCTGAAAGTGCTGGAACAATCACAGGTTCAGGCCCAACCACTTCAGGCGAGGCAGCGACATCTGCAGACTCCACAACATCTTCTTTCTGGACAACATCAGAACTTGGATCATCCACTCAAGCTGGCACATCTGAGACTGCTGACCCAACATCACAACCTGAAACATCAGCTTCCACTGACACACTGACATCACAGACTGTTGAAACATCTACAGAACCTGGAACTGCACCTTCTACAGAGTCAGGAACCTCTGAAAGTGCTGCAACAATCACAGGTTCAGGCCCAACCACTTCAGGCGAGGCAACGACATCTGCAGACTCCACAACATCAGAACTTGGATCAACCACTCAAGCTGGCACATCTCAGACTGCTGACCCAACATCACAACCTGAAACATCAGCTTCCACTGACACACTGACATCACAGACTGCTGAAACGTCTACAGAATCTGGACCTACATCTTCTACAGAGTCAGGAACCTCTGAAAGTGCTGCAACAATCACAGGTTCAGGCCCAACCACTTCAGGCGAGGCAGCAACATCTGCAGACTCTACAACATCAGAACTTGGATCAACCACTCAAGCTGGCACATCTGAGACTGCTGACCCAACATCACAACCTGAAACATCAGCTTCCACTGACACACTGACATCACAGACTGTTGAAACATCTACAGAACCTGGAACTGCACCTTCTACAGAGTCAGGAACCTCTGAAAGTGCTGCAACAATCACAGGTTCAGGCCCAACCACTTCAGGCGAGGCAGCGACATCTGCAGACTCCACAACATCAGAACTTGGATCAACCACTCAAGCTGGCACATCTCAGACTGCTGACCCAACATCACAACCTGAAACATCAGCTTCCACTGACACACTGACATCACAGACTGCTGAAACGTCTACAGAATCTGGACCTACATCTTCTACAGAGTCAGGAACCTCTGAAAGTGCTGCAACAATCACAGGATCAGGCCCAACCACTTCAGGCGAGGCAGCGACATCTGCAGACTCCACAACATCAGAACTTGGATCATCCACTCAAGCTGGTACACCTGAGACTGCTGGCCCAACATCACAACCTGAAACATCAGCTTCCACTGACACACTGACATCACAGACTGCTGAAACGTCTACAGAATCTGGACCTACATCTTCTACAGAGTCAGGAACCTCTGAAAGTGCTGCAACAATCACAGGATCAGGCCCAACCACTTCAGGCGAGGCAGCGACATCTGCAGACTCCACAACATCAGAACTTGGATCATCCACTCAAGCTGGCACACCTGAGACTGCTGACCCAACATCACAACCTGAAACATCAGCTTCCACTGACACACTGACATCACAGACTGTTGAAACATCTACAGAATCTGGAACTGCACCTTCTACAGAGTCAGGAACCTCTGAAAGTGCTGCAACAATCACAGGTTCAGGCCCAACCACTTCAGGCGAGGCAGCGACATCTGCAGACTCCACAACATCAGAACTTGGATCAACCACTCAAGCTGGCACATCTCAGACTGCTGACCCAACATCACAACCTGAAACATCAGCTTCCACTGACACACTGACATCACAGACTGCTGAAACGTCTACAGAATCTGGACCTACATCTTCTACAGAGTCAGGAACCTCTGAAAGTGCTGCAACAATCACAGGTTCAGGCCCAACCACTTCAGGCGAGGCAGCGACATCTGCAGACTCCACAACATCAGAACTTGGATCATCCACTCAAGCTGGCACACCTGAGACTGCTGACCCAACATCACAACCTGAAACATCAGCTTCCACTGACACACTGACATCACAGACTGCTGAAACGTCTACAGAATCTGGACCTACATCTTCTACAGAGTCAGGAACCTCTGAAAGTTCTGCAACAATCACAGGTTCAGGCCCAACCACTTCAGGTGAGGCAGCGACATCTGCAGACTCCACAACATCAGAACTTGGATCAACCACTCAAGCTGGCACATCTCAGACTGCTGACCCAACATCACAACCTGAAACATCAGCTTCCACTGACACACTGACATCACAGACTGCTGAAACGTCTACAGAATCTGGACCTACATCTTCTACAGAGTCAGGAACCTCTGAAAGTGCTGCAACAATCACAGGTTCAGGCCCAACCACTTCAGGCGAGGCAGTGACATCTGCAGACTCCATAACATCAGAACTTGGATCAACCACTCAAGCTGGCACATCTCAGACTGCTGACCCAACATCACAACCTGAAACATCAGCTTCCACTGACGCACTGACATCACAGACTGCTGAAACGTCTACAGAATCTGGACCTACATCTTCTACAGAGTCAGGAACCTCTGAAAGTGCTGGAACAATCACAGGTTCAGGCCCAACCACTTCAGGCGAGGCAGCGACATCTGCAGACTCCACAACATCTTCTTTCTGGACAACATCAGAACTTGGATCATCCACTCAAGCTGGCACATCTGAGACTGCTGACCCAACATCACAACCTGAAACATCAGCTTCCACTGACACACTGACATCACAGACTGTTGAAACATCTACAGAACCTGGAACTGCACCTTCTACAGAGTCAGGAACCTCTGAAAGTGCTGCAACAATCACAGGTTCAGGCCCAACCACTTCAGGCGAGGCAACGACATCTGCAGACTCCACAACATCAGAACTTGGATCAACCACTCAAGCTGGCACATCTCAGACTGCTGACCCAACATCACAACCTGAAACATCAGCTTCCACTGACACACTGACATCACAGACTGCTGAAACGTCTACAGAATCTGGACCTACATCTTCTACAGAGTCAGGAACCTCTGAAAGTGCTGCAACAATCACAGGTTCAGGCCCAACCACTTCAGGCGAGGCAGCAACATCTGCAGACTCTACAACATCAGAACTTGGATCAACCACTCAAGCTGGCACATCTGAGACTGCTGACCCAACATCACAACCTGAAACATCAGCTTCCACTGACACACTGACATCACAGACTGTTGAAACATCTACAGAACCTGGAACTGCACCTTCTACAGAGTCAGGAACCTCTGAAAGTGCTGCAACAATCACAGGTTCAGGCCCAACCACTTCAGGCGAGGCAGCGACATCTGCAGACTCCACAACATCAGAACTTGGATCAACCACTCAAGCTGGCACATCTCAGACTGCTGACCCAACATCACAACCTGAAACATCAGCTTCCACTGACACACTGACATCACAGACTGCTGAAACGTCTACAGAATCTGGACCTACATCTTCTACAGAGTCAGGAACCTCTGAAAGTGCTGCAACAATCACAGGATCAGGCCCAACCACTTCAGGCGAGGCAGCGACATCTGCAGACTCCACAACATCAGAACTTGGATCATCCACTCAAGCTGGTACACCTGAGACTGGTGGCCCAACATCACAACCTGAAACATCAGCTTCCACTGACACACTGACATCACAGACTGCTGAAACGTCTACAGAATCTGGACCTACATCTTCTACAGAGTCAGGAACCTCTGAAAGTGCTGCAACAATCACAGGATCAGGCCCAACCACTTCAGGCGAGGCAGCGACATCTGCAGACTCCACAACATCAGAACTTGGATCATCCACTCAAGCTGGCACACCTGAGACTGCTGACCCAACATCACAACCTGAAACATCAGCTTCCACTGACACACTGACATCACAGACTGTTGAAACATCTACAGAATCTGGAACTGCACCTTCTACAGAGTCAGGAACCTCTGAAAGTGCTGCAACAATCACAGGTTCAGGCCCAACCACTTCAGGCGAGGCAGCGACATCTGCAGACTCCACAACATCAGAACTTGGATCAACCACTCAAGCTGGCACATCTCAGACTGCTGACCCAACATCACAACCTGAAACATCAGCTTCCACTGACACACTGACATCACAGACTGTTGAAACATCTACAGAATCTGGAACTGCACCTTCTACACAGTCAGGAACCTCTGAAAGTGCTGCAACAATCACAGGATCAGGCCCAACCACTTCAGGCGAGGCAGCGACATCTGCAGACTCCACAACATCAGAACTTGGATCATCCACTCAAGCTGGCACACCTGAGACTGCTGACCCAACATCACAACCTGAAACATCAGCTTCCACTGACACACTGACATCACAGACTGTTGAAACATCTACAGAACCTGGAACTGCACCTTCTACAGAGTCAGGAACCTCTGAAAGTGCTGCAACAATCACAGGTTCAGGCCCAACCACTTCAGGCGAGGCAGCGACATCTGCAGACTCCACAACATCAGAACTTGGATCAACCACTCAAGCTGGCACATCTCAGACTGCTGACCCAACATCACAACCTGAAACATCAGCTTCCACTGACACACTGACATCACAGACTGCTGAAACGTCTACAGAATCTGGACCTACATCTTCTACAGAGTCAGGAACCTCTGAAAGTGCTGCAACAATCACAGGATCAGGCCCAACCACTTCAGGCGAGGCAGCGACATCTGCAGACTCCACAACATCAGAACTTGGATCATCCACTCAAGCTGGTACACCTGAGACTGCTGGCCCAACATCACAACCTGAAACATCAGCTTCCACTGACACACTGACATCACAGACTGCTGAAACGTCTACAGAATCTGGACCTACATCTTCTACAGAGTCAGGAACCTCTGAAAGTGCTGCAACAATCACAGGATCAGGCCCAACCACTTCAGGCGAGGCAGCGACATCTGCAGACTCCACAACATCAGAACTTGGATCATCCACTCAAGCTGGCACACCTGAGACTGCTGACCCAACATCACAACCTGAAACATCAGCTTCCACTGACACACTGACATCACAGACTGTTGAAACATCTACAGAATCTGGAACTGCACCTTCTACACAGTCAGGAACCTCTGAAAGTGCTGCAACAATCACAGGTTCAGGCCCAACCACTTCAGGCGAGGCAGCAACATCTGCAGACTCCACAACATCAGAACTTGGATCAACCACTCAAGCTGGCACATCTGAGACTGCTGACCCAACATCACAACCTGAAACATCAGCTTCCACTGACACACTGACATCACAGACTGTTGAAACATCTACAGAATCTGGAACTGCACCTTCTACAGAGTCAGGAACCTCTGAAAGTGCTGCAACAATCACAGGTTCAGGCCCAACCACTTCAGGCGAGGCAGCGACATCTGCAGACTCCACAACATCAGAACTTGGATCAACCACTCAAGCTGGCACATCTCAGACTGCTGACCCAACATCACAACCTGAAACATCAGCTTCCACTGACACACTGACATCACAGACTGTTGAAACATCTACAGAATCTGGAACTGCACCTTCTACACAGTCAGGAACCTCTGAAAGTGCTGCAACAATCACAGGATCAGGCCCAACCACTTCAGGCGAGGCAGCGACATCTGCAGACTCCACAACATCAGAACTTGGATCATCCACTCAAGCTGGCACACCTGAGACTGCTGACCCAACATCACAACCTGAAACATCAGCTTCCACTGACACACTGACATCACAGACTGCTGAAACGTCTACAGAATCTGGACCTACATCTTCTACAGAGTCAGGAACCTCTGAAAGTGCTGCAACAATCACAGGTTCAGGCCCAACCACTTCAGGCGAGGCAGCGACATCTGCAGACTCCACAACATCAGAACTTGGATCAACCACTCAAGCTGGCACATCTCAGACTGCTGACCCAACATCACAACCTGAAACATCAGCTTCCACTGACACACTGACATCACAGACTGCTGAAACGTCTACAGAATCTGGACCTACATCTTCTACAGAGTCAGGAACCTCTGAAAGTGCTGGAACAATCACAGGTTCAGGCCCAACCACTTCAGGCGAGGCAGCGACATCTGCAGACTCCACAACATCTTCTTTCTGGACAACATCAGAACTTGGATCATCCACTCAAGCTGGCACACCTGAGACTGCTGACCCAACATCACAACCTGAAACATCAGCTTCCACTGACACACTGACATCACAGACTGTTGAAACATCTACAGAACCTGGAACTGCACCTTCTACAGAGTCAGGAACCTCTGAAAGTGCTGCAACAATCACAGGTTCAGGCCCAACCACTTCAGGCGAGGCAACGACATCTGCAGACTCCACAACATCAGAACTTGGATCAACCACTCAAGCTGGCACATCTCAGACTGCTGACCCAACATCACAACCTGAAACATCAGCTTCCACTGACACACTGACATCACAGACTGCTGAAACGTCTACAGAATCTGGACCTACATCTTCTACAGAGTCAGGAACCTCTGAAAGTGCTGCAACAATCACAGGTTCAGGCCCAACCACTTCAGGCGAGGCAGCAACATCTGCAGACTCCACAACATCAGAACTTGGATCAACCACTCAAGCTGGCACATCTGAGACTGCTGACCCAACATCACAACCTGAAACATCAGCTTCCACTGACACACTGACATCACAGACTGTTGAAACATCTACAGAACCTGGAACTGCACCTTCTACAGAGTCAGGAACCTCTGAAAGTGCTGCAACAATCACAGGTTCAGGCCCAACCACTTCAGGCGAGGCAGCGACATCTGCAGACTCCACAACATCAGAACTTGGATCAACCACTCAAGCTGGCACATCTCAGACTGCTGACCCAACATCACAACCTGAAACATCAGCTTCCACTGACACACTGACATCACAGACTGCTGAAACGTCTACGGAATCTGGACCTACATCTTCTACAGAGTCAGGAACCTCTGAAAGTGCTGCAACAATCACAGGATCAGGCCCAACCACTTCAGGCGAGGCAGCGACATCTGCAGACTCCACAACATCAGAACTTGGATCATCCACTCAAGCTGGCACACCTGAGACTGCTGACCCAACATCACAACCTGAAACATCAGCTTCCACTGACACACTGACATCACAGACTGCTGAAACGTCTACAGAATCTGGACCTACATCTTCTACAGAGTCAGGAACCTCTGAAAGTGCTGCAACAATCACAGGTTCAGGCCCAACCACTTCAGGCGAGGCAGCGACATCTGCAGACTCCACAACATCAGAACTTGGATCAACCACTCAAGCTGGCACATCTCAGACTGCTGACCCAACATCACAACCTGAAACATCAGCTTCCACTGACACACTGACATCACAGACTGCTGAAACGTCTACAGAATCTGGACCTACATCTTCTACAGAGTCAGGAACCTCTGAAAGTGCTGGAACAATCACAGGTTCAGGCCCAACCACTTCAGGCGAGGCAGCGACATCTGCAGACTCCACAACATCTTCTTTCTGGACAACATCAGAACTTGGATCATCCACTCAAGCTGGCACACCTGAGACTGCTGACCCAACATCACAACCTGAAACATCAGCTTCCACTGACACACTGACATCACAGACTGTTGAAACATCTACAGAACCTGGAACTGCACCTTCTACAGAGTCAGGAACCTCTGAAAGTGCTGCAACAATCACAGGTTCAGGCCCAACCACTTCAGGCGAGGCAACGACATCTGCAGACTCCACAACATCAGAACTTGGATCAACCACTCAAGCTGGCACATCTCAGACTGCTGACCCAACATCACAACCTGAAACATCAGCTTCCACTGACACACTGACATCACAGACTGCTGAAACGTCTACAGAATCTGGACCTACATCTTCTACAGAGTCAGGAACCTCTGAAAGTGCTGCAACAATCACAGGTTCAGGCCCAACCACTTCAGGCGAGGCAGCAACATCTGCAGACTCCACAACATCAGAACTTGGATCAACCACTCAAGCTGGCACATCTGAGACAGCTGACCCAACATCACAACCTGAAACATCAGCTTCCACTGACACACTGACATCACAGACTGTTGAAACATCTACAGGGCCTTCAGATACGACCCTGGTTCCTGAAACCATCCATACTGTCCCATCAACATCAAATCCTTTTGAGACAACTGCACAACCTGAACCAACAATTCCTACAGGGTCAATCACGATTGAGACTGCAGGTACAAGCTCAACATTAGGCCCGACCAGTACAGGGGTTTCAATCTCTTCTGACTCTGCTGGGACAACAGCAGAAACTGGACAAACCCATCCCACATCTGGGCCTTCAGATACGACCCTGGTTCCTGAAACCATCCATACTGTCCCATCAACATCAAATCCTTTTGAGACAACTGCACAACCTGAACCAACAATTCCTACAGGGTCAATCACGATTGAGACTGCGGGTACAAGCTCATCATCAGGCCCGACCAGTACAGGGGTTTCAATCTCTTCTGACTCTGCTGGGACAACAGCAGAAACTGGACAAACCCATCCCACATCTGGGCCTTCAGATACGACCCTGGTTCCTGAAACCATCCATACTGTCCCGTCAACATCAAATCCTTTTGAGACAACTGCACAACCTGAACCAACAATTCCTACAGGGTCAATCACGATTGAGACTGCGGGTACAAGCTCATCATCAGGCCCGACCAGTACAGGGGCTTCAATATCTTCTGACTCTGCTGGGACAACAGCAGAAACTGGACAAACCCATCCCACATCTGGGCCTTCAGATACGACCCTGGTTCCTGAAACCATCCATACTGTCCCGTCAACATCAAATCCTTTTGAGACAACTGCACAACCTGAACCAACAATTCCTACAGGGTCAATCACGATTGAGACTGCAGGTACAAGCTCATCATCAGGCCCGACCAGTACAGGGGCTTCAATATCTTCTGACTCTGCTGGGACAACAGCAGAAACTGGACAAACCCATCCCACATCTGGGCCTTCAGATACGACCCTGGTTCCTGAAACCATCCATACTGTCCCATCAACATCAAATCCTTTTGAGACAACTGCACAACCTGAACCAACAATTCCTACAGGGTCAATCACGATTGAGACTGCAGGTACAAGCTCAACATTAGGCCCGACCAGTACAGGGGTTTCAATCTCTTCTGACTCTGCTGGGACAACAGCAGAAACTGGACAAACCCATCCCACATCTGGGCCTTCAGATACGACCCTGGTTCCTGAAACCATCCATACTGTCCCATCAACATCAAATCCTTTTGAGACAACTGCACAACCTGAACCAACAATTCCTACAGGGTCAATCACGATTGAGACTGCAGGTACAAGCTCATCATCAGGCCCGACCAGTACAGGGGCTTCAATATCTTCTGACTCTGCTGGGACAACAGCAGAAACTGGACAAACCCATCCCACATCTGGGCCTTCAGATACGACCCTGGTTCCTGAAACCATCCATACTGTCCCATCAACATCAAATCCTTTTGAGACAACTGCACAACCTGAACCAACAATTCCTACAGGGTCAATCACGATTGAGACTGCGGGTACAAGCTCATCATCAGGCCCGACCAGTACAGGGGCTTCAATCTCTTCTGACTCTGCTGGGACAACAGCAGAAACTGGACAAACCCATCCCACATCTGGGCCTTCAGATACGACCCTGGTTCCTGAAACCATCCATACTGTCCCGTCAACATCAAATCCTTTTGAGACAACTGCACAACCTGAACCAACAATTCCTACAGGGTCAATCACGATTGAGACTGCAGGTACAAGCTCATCATCAGGCCCGACCAGTACAGGGGCTTCAATATCTTCTGACTCTGCTGGGACAACAGCAGAAACTGGACAAACCCATCCCACATCTGGGCCTTCAGATACGACCCTGGTTCCTGAAACCATCCATACTGTCCCATCAACATCAAATCCTTTTGAGACAACTGCACAACCTGAACCAACAATTCCTACAGGGTCAATCACGATTGAGACTGCAGGTACAAGCTCAACATTAGGCCCGACCAGTACAGGGGTTTCAATCTCTTCTGACTCTGCTGGGACAACAGCAGAAACTGGACAAACCCATCCCACATCTGGGCCTTCAGATACGACCCTGGTTCCTGAAACCATCCATACTGTCCCATCAACATCAAATCCTTTTGAGACAACTGCACAACCTGAACCAACAATTCCTACAGGGTCAATCACGATTGAGACTGCGGGTACAAGCTCATCATCAGGCCCGACCAGTACAGGGGTTTCAATCTCTTCTGACTCTGCTGGGACAACAGCAGAAACTGGACAAACCCATCCCACATCTGGGCCTTCAGATACGACCCTGGTTCCTGAAACCATCCATACTGTCCCGTCAACATCAAATCCTTTTGAGACAACTGCACAACCTGAACCAACAATTCCTACAGGGTCAATCACGATTGAGACTGCGGGTACAAGCTCATCATCAGGCCCGACCAGTACAGGGGCTTCAATATCTTCTGACTCTGCTGGGACAACAGCAGAAACTGGACAAACCCATCCCACATCTGGGCCTTCAGATACGACCCTGGTTCCTGAAACCATCCATACTGTCCCGTCAACATCAAATCCTTTTGAGACAACTGCACAACCTGAACCAACAATTCCTACAGGGTCAATCACGATTGAGACTGCAGGTACAAGCTCATCATCAGGCCCGACCAGTACAGGGGCTTCAATATCTTCTGACTCTGCTGGGACAACAGCAGAAACTGGACAAACCCATCCCACATCTGGGCCTTCAGATACGACCCTGGTTCCTGAAACCATCCATACTGTCCCATCAACATCAAATCCTTTTGAGACAACTGCACAACCTGAACCAACAATTCCTACAGGGTCAATCACGATTGAGACTGCAGGTACAAGCTCAACATTAGGCCCGACCAGTACAGGGGTTTCAATCTCTTCTGACTCTGCTGGGACAACAGCAGAAACTGGACAAACCCATCCCACATCTGGGCCTTCAGATACGACCCTGGTTCCTGAAACCATCCATACTGTCCCATCAACATCAAATCCTTTTGAGACAACTGCACAACCTGAACCAACAATTCCTACAGGGTCAATCACGATTGAGACTGCGGGTACAAGCTCATCATCAGGCCCGACCAGTACAGGGGTTTCAATCTCTTCTGACTCTGCTGGGACAACAGCAGAAAGTGGACAAACCCATCCCACATCTGGGCCTTCAGATACGACCCTGGTTCCTGAAACCATCCATACTGTCCCATCAACATCAAATCCTTTTGAGACAACTGCACAACCTGAACCAACAATTCCTACAGGGTCAATCACGATTGAGACTGCGGGTACAAGCTCATCATCAGGCCCGACCAGTACAGGGGTTTCAATCTCTTCTGACTCTGCTGGGACAACAGCAGAAACTGGACAAACCCATCCCACATCTGGGCCTTCAGATACCACAATATCAACTGTGACCAGTCCAGGGGATTTATCAACATCTGCCTCTGTTCAGGCAACATCAGGTCTTGGACCAACCAGTCCGGCTGGCTCAACTTCTGAGCCAGGTGACACAACCATTGCAACTGAACCAACAACTTCCACTGACCCATTAATATCAAACCCAACTTCTCAACCTGAACCTACGATTCACACAGAGTCAGTTACATCTGAGAGTACTAGTATGTCTCCCACAGCATCATCCAGTCTTCCTGACACGACCATGTCGTCAGCAGTCCCATCTGCCCCAGTGCATTCAACAACATCTGCTCCAGCTGGGACAACATCAGAAACTGGACAAACCAGTGGCAAAGCAACAACTGAGCCTGCTGACACAACCATGCAGTCTGAAACGACTGCTTCCACCAAACCTGTCACATCACAGCCGGGCAAGACGACCTCACTACCTGCAACAACTTCTCCACAAAGCACGCCCTCAACCACTCAATCTTCAACAACAATGGGCACAACAGCAGAGGCTCTCATCTGCCAGAATGGTGGAACACTCAACGGGTCCATCTGTCTCTGTTTGCCTGGATTCAGCGGGACGGAATGCGAGTTCGTTGAAACCCTTGAGCCAGGTACTGCCATCATGCAGACTCAATCATATTATTATATGATACAACTGCAAAGTGTTTCTGTTCCAAACATTTCCAATCTTGTAAGCTTTGTGTGTTTTTCTTTGCAGCTGTGCTCAACCGATCAGTGGTAGTTAATGTGGTGATCAATAAGGTATATAACGACAAATACGACGACCAATCTACACCTGAATACAAAGAGTTCGTCTGGAATTTCACAATCACGGTAAATGAAATGAATACGTGAGTATGTAGGAAAAAACAGACCTCTGTGCCATTCCTGAATGTTGTTGGGAATCTGAACCTTTCTTTACTGAATTGATCCTCATGTTGCAAGCTAAACTGGGACCAAATGTGATCTCTGAAACAATTGGGATACAGCGTAAAATGTAAATGAAAACAGAATGCCATTATTTGGCAAATATCATAATTCCTTATTTCATTCACACTAAAACACAAATAAAAACGCTGAATGTAAGAACTGAGGAATTAAATAAATAAATACAAGTTTTGAATTTGATGGCATCAACTCGTCTCCTAAAAGTTGGCTTGGGGGGACGTCCACCTCCGTGTAACTGAGAAGAGCAGCGGACGGACTTTTGGGGCAGGAATATTGTCAGGCCAGCTCCGCACCGTGCTCCAAGACCACAGAGCCGGGCTGTTTGGATGCAAGATGTGGTTTGCCATTGTCTTGCTCGAAGATGAAGGATGGATGGGAGCAAATGTCGCTCTGAAACCTAAATATACTGTACTGTACCTTTAAGAATTGACGTTGTCTTTCAGTCCATGCCGCAGGTACTTACCCAACCTCATACCACTCACGTTCCCTCAGACTGCTGAACTTCTGCCTATCTTTCCGTCTGAGATGCTCTGACTTCCGAATATGTTCTTTTTATACCCAGTAGATATGTTTTCCAGCTTTTGTTGCTCATGTGCCGACGTTTTTTAGTCAGCCATTTTTAGCTGCCATCAAATTTAGAGTGAGTATATTTTTCATGAAATGGCGAAATGTCTTAGCTCCAACGCGTCATATGTTTTCCATGATCCGTGACTAAATTATGGGCTTATGAGTTTGTTTTCAAATCACAGCATCAGGTTTTCTTTTACATTTAACAGTGACTAACCCTGTTTGGAGTTGGGGCTGTTTATGTTGATCACAGCCTCATCAGTGATTATTCAACAAGAATCCGGCATCGACCTCCATAACAGTCGAGACGCCCTCATCCAGAGTAGGAAATATAAATACGTTTGTTCTTTTTTAAAACCATTCCACCTGTCGGGTCAAGCGGACGCTTTCGCTTCATTCAGAGCATTTTATCAAGTCTCTTTTACAGATGAAGAGTCTGTTTAGGGCGACTAACTGTCCCCGATGAACTGGTCTTCAGCAGGGTTGGGGTTGGGGTTAGGTTACCTCTAAACAAGTCAGTTTTCTGGTCTGGAGCTGTCGGATGCATATGAACACAATACCAAGAGTCAAGGATGTAAGTAATGATCTTAGGGAAGCACCTGTCACGTCCCATTAGTCCGGGGAGGTTTCTATGACTTGGGAACTCGATTAAGGACGGTGTAGCAGAGCCAGAGAGCTCTGTTGAGCTTCTGATCAAGATGAT
Organism: Cololabis saira; assembly: GCF_033807715.1. Taxonomy (NCBI): domain Eukaryota; kingdom Metazoa; phylum Chordata; class Actinopteri; order Beloniformes; family Belonidae; genus Cololabis; species Cololabis saira. The sequence goes on along the minus strand of NC_084606.1, from coordinate 10,614,249 downwards.
CAGGGATCAAAGGGACCAACTTTGATCCCTGATATTGCTGGGAGGTGATGAACCAATCCTTTGTTTTTGGTATGTGGGACCTCTCTTTCTTCTGAATTCATTGCAGGATCAACGTTCTAATTTTAAAGTGGAGACGTTTGTTTTCAGTAAAAGGCAGAATTGATTTAGAATAGTCTGACTTATTAATGATCAATATCTCAGTCTACTAATATGAAGCTGCTCGGCAGCGTCACTTTAAACACTTACACGGACCCACGTGTAAGAATGCCGTTGACCACCAAACGTGCTAGAATGAGGACCACCATGCTGGAGAGGGTCGATGCGTACGTGGCGCCGCCGATTAACAAGAATGCACACGGGGCGACCTCAGAGAAGCCGTGACAAAGTTTATGGTTTATCAAATTCTTCCCTTCCAGGACTTCTGTTTTTAAAATGTGGTGTTTCTGTCGCAGATGGAGAGGTTTTATCTGGACAAAAACATTAAACACTTCAAGGAAGTCGTGGTGACCAGCGTGAGGTAAGACGGCCCCAAACCTGTCGTGTAAACACAGAGGAGCCAATTTCAATAGATCTGCCTCAGAAATCACTCACTGCTCTTCCTGCTAAATATGTCTTTTCTCCTCTTAGCCGCGGTGGCCCTCTGGTCCGAAGTTTACCTAACCCTGAGGCTGAGGTAAAGCAACTCCAGGTCTTTATTACAGGTTATGACATGAGAGATAAAATATTAACACGTCTCGGTGTCATTTCAGGGGAGGTTGCGTGCTGAAGCGAGGGCTGCCCCACCAGAATCAGGGTAAGAAAGTGCTAATAAACTCTAACAACATGCAGCACCATCACAATCTCACAATGAGGCAACGGCACGGAAACTACACTTTAACACCAAGTTTCCAACGATCATAAAGGAAACAGTAGCAAACCTGAGCCCCAAACTGAGAAGCCAGACTGGGCAACCAGCCCACAGGAAAGGGACATTTCACCATCCATCCATCCATCCATCCATGCATGCAGATGTGACAAAGATTTCCTCTCAGGGGAAACACAACCCATCCCAATAGAACAACATCAAATACCATGAAAATACATTGGACACGTAGCAGAAAAAGATAACAGAAAAGAGATGAATCACAGCATTTACAGCCTGATTCAGAGGCCGGCCTGATCAGCAGCGATGCCGAGGAAAGTTAACTTTCTATTCTCTGCTTTTACTGGAGAAATCGAAAGCTTCCTCAGAGTCCCTGATTCAGAGGCCGGCCTGATCAGCACCAATGAAAGTTAACTTTCTATTCTCTGCTTTTACTGGAGAAATCGAAAGCTTTCTCAGAGGGAAAACTTTGACCTCTGACCCTCAGCACCAGATAGCACAAGTGTAAGTAATTTTTTCCACGCACGTGTTTATGACCATCGGAACATTCCAGCTGCCAAGGATATTGCTTTGTTCTCATGACAGATCGCATCATATTTTATATGTTACTGATCTTTTATCAGACTTTATGATCTTTGTTTGACAACTCATTATAGCAGTCTAAGCAGAACGGCTGAGACTTTCCTCTTGTCCACCTCCTCCCATTCTGCCCTCCACGTGTTTATATCTTTAAGGCATATTTGTCGCCCAACCAAGTTACTGGTCTCGGCTGACTTCATAGATAAGTAAATAAGTAATGAACACGTTTCTTCTCCTGATGGCATGTTCAAGCTTGCAACACGGCAACTTTTATTTCTCTTGTGTTGAGGATGTTCTGTCTTCATGTGTAACACTCCCTCACCACCTCAAGTGTGTTCCTCCCACAACCACCACACTGGTGTAGACGTCATCCAGGTCATGGTAACCCTCAAGGATTGAAGCAAGGCACCTCATAGTCCTCTTTTAATAAACCTTATTTATTCAGCACTTTAGATGATGATGTTCGGACATGGACAAACAGTTACATTCATGAATCAGTCCATGGACTGTTCTTCCAGACATTCAGTGTGTACAGGTTTGAAACACTGGACACTTTGCCAAAGCTCAACCATTTCAGATAAGTGTTGAATTCTTACACGTACAATTGTCCAAGTAGCTGATAAAGTTCATAAACTGGATCTAAATGTCAGTCTTGGCCCTGCCTTATCACATGGTGTTGGCCACTGACTTTCAGCCAATACCCACCATAAATCCAGTCACACGTTTCTGGAGCGTCTGAGTTTATTTATTTATTTGTTTATTTGTAAGGATCCCCATTAGCTATGCCCTTAAACACAGCTAGTCTTACTGGGGTCCACATTAAAAAACAATACATTTAAAACATACAGTTAAAAACAAGACATAAAGAAAGAAAACGAAATAACACGACAAACCTAGATTAAACTTTACCGTACATGTAAATCATTATCTTAAAGCAAAAAAAACCTACACGAAACATTCCAATTCCAAAAATACACTTCACCCTGTCCTGTATGTATATGTATCTGTATAAGTGTGTGTTTGTGTACGGTATCCTATACATATGATATTCCAAGGTGTTTTTTAATTTTCTTTTTGAATATTGATTTCTGTGTTAATTTAGTCCTAGGCAGTGGAAGAATTCCATGATTTCATTGATCTATATTCTACTGTACGCTTCAGAAAATTAGTGTTTGGCTTAGGAAGTGAAAACCGTCCCTTTGTTGCCTGTCTAGTGGCGTATGTATACTGTATGACTCTAGATTGTGTCTTAATTGATTGTACTGATAGAATGGAGTTTTGGATTGTAAAACCTTCCATATTGAAAACTGATTTTTATTTTTTTTTTTCCCCGATTTTTTATCCCTGATTTTTTCCCATTTTTACCACCCCGTGCTCCTACCTAAGTCAGTCCTGAGCATTCCCAGGGAGGAACTTTTAACTATTGTAGACAGAAGTGCATGCTGTTGATACTGGTATTATATGGACACTGAGTGGAACCTCCAAGATTACCATGGAAAAATGAAGAAAAGCAACAAACACCAGTTTACCACTGGAGGTGAATAATGTGCTAAAACAGAAGTGTTGTTGCAATTTTATTCAATAAAATACCCTCCCAGGCTGGTCAGCCAGACCCAACCCTGACCTAGGTCTGCTACCACTCCCATTCAGGTCCATCGGTACAGAACTTAAATGATGGTTAATGGGCCGGGGTCGATCACTCAAGCACTCCTGGCTTAAAGGGAAAGTTCGTTTTTTTACAACCTGGACCTTATTTCTGGCATTTTTTATGGTCGTATACTCACCCAGGCAAGTTTGGTGTCATTTGGAGTCCTTCGGAAGATATTAGGGGTTTTTTTGCGAGCCGCTTCTCCATATAACGGTAGCGGATGGGGCACCGCGGGACACAGATGATGCAGTGTCTAAATAACACATTATTGCCGCAAAACTCTTCATTTCTTTTATGAATCACTAGATCTGCTTCCAGGACCTGTTGTCTACATCCGGGGCTGTCTGTGTAACAAATAAATCAGTTTGTAAACAAGACCTCTGAACTCATGACGTCATCTCTGTGCGCGCACTCTGTCCTCCGTTCAGTGAGCTCTTCAGCCGTATACTCTGGCTCAAAACGGTAAGGACGTCCATCATATTCAAAGTCGTCGTCCATAACCTCAGAATTTGACAAATATTCAGACATGTTTCAAATAACTAACAGTAAACTAACAGTAGCGAACTCCAGCTGTACACGGAGCTGTGTCTGCGATGCGCGCACAGAGATGACGTCATGAGTTCAGAGGTCTTGTTTACAAACTGATTTATTTGTTACACACACAGCCCCGGATGTAGACAACAGGTCCTGGAAGCTTATCTAGTGATTCATAAAAGAAATGAAGAGTTTCGCGGCAATCATGTGTTATTTAGACGCTGCATCGTCTGTGTCCCGCGGTGCCCCCATCCGCTACCGTTTGCGGCTCGCAAAAAAACCCCTAATATCTTCCGAAGGACTCCAAATGACACCAAACTTGCCTGGGTGAGTATACGACCATAAAAAATGTCAGAAATAAGGTCCAGGTTGTAAAAAACCGAACTTTCCCTTTAAGAGACACAATTCACAACAGCAAAGTCGCTAATAACGCAGGATCAACAGGTTTTTAGTTCCAAGTGTTCCTTATTCCTGACATCCGGGATCGATATTATCGATACGTTCCCCTACAGACCGCTAGGGTCCAGATCCGGACCTGCGGTTCCTCTTCAGACCGGTAGGGTCCGGATCCACCAGTGAGTTCATCTCCATTGACCTCCAGGTTAAAATGTCACCGTAACATTATGAATAGAATAGAATAGAATAGAATACTTTATTGTCACTATACATGGGTGCAGTGAGATTAAAAGCAGCATCACCTTTCCAGTGCAAGACAGTGCAAACAGTGTCGAATCTATACAATTTATACAAGAAATATAAAATAATATAAAAGTATTGCACGGTAAAAACAGTAATGCACATGAAGACAATCACATTCTGTTCAGGGCGATTATGGCTTTTAGGGAAAAAGCTGTTTTTCGGTCTGTTGGTTTTGGACCTGATGACTGAATTTTTGAAAGTCACCTTTTACAACAATATTTTTTTACTCAGAAATATTGAATGCTATCTGTAGCAGCGCGAGTGCTACGGGGCCCGACCGACAGGATAGAGAGGACACGGAGTTTTGTGCAGAACCCTTTATTTACCAACACCCAGGACACACGTGCTTCAGCAGCCTCTCCAACATCCCCCAGCAGCTTCAGCTTCAGTCTGACATCAACAGCCTCAGCAGCAGCTTCTCCTCTTATAAGGCTGGCAGGGTGGAGAGGCTGACGGGCCACACCTGTGTCCCGTCAGCCTGAGTGGCTGCACCTCCTCCACCCTGCCACACTATCCTTAAATAATACATGTCAAATGTAAATGCTCAAGCTAAATATTAAATCTAAATAAAGAAATATAAATGTTAAATATTCAATTCAAATTCAAAAACACTTTCATCCCGAAGGGAAATTAGTTAAATTCATGATTTCAGTCTCTTCAGACGGCCACTGTAGAAGTTTATTGCTGTGGCGTATATATAAAAAATAATAAATTATATTATCATATAACACAAATATAATTATTATTATTATCATGATAACATATGTGCAAGGATTCATTTCACTGATAAGTTGGTTTTAATAAATTATTTTACACTTTAAACATAGTCTGAAGTCCTCAAGCTTCCGGTTCTTCCGGTTCTTCCGGTTCTTCCGGTTCTTCCGGTTCCCGGCAGTATGAATCTGCATGATAGCTAAATATTATTTTAAATAGAAATATTTAGATTCATATTTAAATTTTAGATTTATATTTAAAATTTAGACCTAACCATTAATATTTAGATTTAACAAATTTCTAAGGTAACAAATGTTCTAAATGTGCTAAAAAAAATAGTTTGAAGCTAAATGTGTTATTTTCAGCGTGAGCCACTTTACAAATGGCGCTACACATGAAAACTGCACAGGAACTTTTTATACCTCATCAGTTAAAATGATATAATAAAGGAACACGTTTGTGTGTGTTTAGAGCCGGGGTCTTTTGATTGGCAGCTGGTACAGCCAATGGTTAGCGCTGCGGCTCTGATTGACAGGTGGTCAAGCAAAACCACATTGATCTCTTTGAGTTTAGCAAAACGACTGGCACCACCTGGGTTCTACATTTGTTTATTCAAAGTCAAGAGGTCCGAAGGACTTGTTGTATCCGAGCTGAATCATGACTGATCCAAAAAGGATGCCAAAGAGCTGCGAGAGCCAGAGTTAACATCACTGTTTAGTTTGCTAATTCTAATACTGTAGTTTAAAAAAAAAGGAGTGTTTGCAATCATTAACAACTGGGACTTTTTTATTTCTAAACTCGGTTGTTAATGATTGCAAAAGTATTGAAGCTAAACTGGCTCATTTCAATAATTACGTCAATCACAACAACGAAAATGACAAGGATTTTGTAAGGAAATGATGACATGGCATCGCCTGTTTTTAACTGCAAAATAATCCTTAATGGGTTGCTGACGTTGGGAATTGTTTCTGCCACAGTGTCAGTGTCATACATGATGTGATCTTGCAAATACCGAACAACAAGTCCGAGGAACGGTACAACAACAGCGCCACAGAGGTTTCCGATGCCTTAAATG